>NW_020867197.1:0-70456 GCF_003369695.1 Bos indicus x Bos taurus | reverse complement strand
AAAAATAGTAAATATTTTCAGAATATAACTATTTCTCAAGTAACAGCATTAAAAATGGATCTCAAAAAGTAAAACTCAAAAATAGCTTTTTCAAAACTGTTAACCCTCAGCCCCTTTGCAAAATTCTGGGGAGATTTTGAACACTGAACACCTCAAAAGAAACCTTAGAGCTAGTGACTGACTGCTAAACCTCTCCTCCTGCCACCATCCTTAAGCACTTGCCCCTGAAGCCTGCCCCTTATCTCCTAGCCTCTTCAGCCTCATGACTCTCCATCAGCTCCTTAGCCTACTAGCTAATTAGGGCCCGTGAACTTGGGAAGGGTCCATGAACTAGAACAGGAAGTTCAATTAAATTTAAATCCTTCATTTTACCTGCCTACATTTAAAATGCATGTTCTTATACATCACAAATTTAATATTCTGACAACTACATATTTCAATGTAACTGATTTCCTTTGCAAACCTATTTTCTATTTTATATATTTAAAAACAACAGTTTGAAAAGCAGTCCGTTTATTCCACCAGACTACAAGCAGGGCTCATGGTTTAAAATCCAATTAAGTAAGCCCCCAGCCCCAGACACACATTCCCAAAATGTAACGCTCTCCTGTTCTCATCCCCAAAGGCCCTGGCTGGCTCCGTGCCCTGTCTGCAGACACAGCCCTCAGCCCAGACTCATGCTCCCCATCCCAGTCTCCCTACTGGCCCCTTCGATTCTGTCCTGTGGAGTACCCACACCACAGAGACGAAATTCCACCACCGTTCGTCCTCTCCACCTCCCCCACGGTGTGTGCCAGGGCTGGTCCATGTGTACCACAGAACACAGCGGAAATGATGGAGTATCACTTCCTACATTAGGCTACACAGAAAAGACACTGTGGTTTCCACCTCACTCACTCACTCTCTCTCTCCCTCTCTCTTCCTCACACTCTCTCGGCTCACTTGCTCAAGGAGAGACCAGCCAGCACATGACACGCAGCCCTACGGACAGGCCCAAAGGACAAGAATCTGAAGCCTCCTGCCAACACCACGTTGAGTGTACTTAGAACCACAGCCTCTAGCCCCAGTTGAGCCTCTTGACAACAGTAGCCCTGGCAATCTGGAACCTCAGAGGAGACCTTGAGCCAAAATCATTCAGCTAAGCTACTCCTGGATTCCTTACTCTCAGAACACTGTGATAACAAGTGTTTGTGTCGTAAGCTGCTAAGTTTTGAGGGGATTTGTTACCCAGCTGTAAATAAATACACTGAGGTTCTACTGTCTTCCACACTGTTAGTCCTCAGAATGCTCTTAGGAGGCTGATGGCTTACACCAGTCCCTCCAGAATCTTCTCAGAGACCTCTACCAGCCGAGGGGAACCTGCTGCTGCTGCTGCTTATTTGCTAAGTTGTGTCCAATTCTTTGCGACCCCATAGACTGTAGCCCACCAGGCTCCTCTGTCCATGGGATTCCTCAGGCAAGAATACTGGAGTGGGTTGCCATTCCCTTCTCCAGGGGATCTTCCCGACCCAGGGCTCAAATCCACGTTTCCTGCATTGGCAGGCGGACTCTTTACCAATGAGCCACCTGGGAAGCACACCACTAAAGACTGCATCTTGGTTCACAGCTGCCTGCTCCTTCTTGTCTCCAGCCACCACCAGCAACTATGACTCCACATGCCGTCCTGTCTGATACACAACTGGGTGTCACAACACAAGTGCAGCCAGACCTCACGACACTACAGAGACCACCTCGAACTGCCCCGTCCCACGCTGCAGAACACCAGTCTCTCCAATCACAGAGCCGCCTTCCAAACAGTCCCCTTCTCCCTTATCCTCTGTAGTGTGTCAGTCACTAAGTCGTGTCCGACCATTGCGACCCCACGGACTGTAGCCTGCCAGGCTCCTCTGTCCATGGGATTCTCCAGGCGAGAATACTGGAGTGGGTTGCCATTCCCTTCTCCAGGGAGTCTTCCCAACCTGGGGGTCGAACTCAGGTCTCCTGCATTAAAGGCAGATTCTTCACCATCTGAGCCGCCAGGGAAGCCCTGTCTTCAGTAAGCCTTCCCTGTGCTTTTAGCATGACTGTTTCTCAAGCCCTACCTTGCCCCTGGTTTAACTGGACTCTTAGCAAACTAAAAACAATGGCAAGCCATCTCAATCATGCTTCTACCTAACATTCATATTTCTTAACCACTCCTCCCACTTTATGCCTTGTGCATAAATGTTTCCAGATACTGGAGAGTTCAAATATGCAAACAAGCATACACAGAAGGAGTATACTGACCATAATGGATTTGAATCCACAACTAATCAAACACTGCACTTTTACCCTATTTCTTAAAAAAAAAAAAAAAATTACCTGGATGATACAGTCATATCCTAATTAATTCACTCCAACCTCTGTTACTTGTAGCATCTACCATGTTATCTAATCTAGAAACCCGGACACCACTGTGACCCCACCACCACTTCTCCCCACAGCCAGTCCATCCACTTAACTCTGCTGGCGTCTTCAGCATCTCTCTCAGACCAGCCACTGCCACGGCTGTCCCAGCGGATTTCTGCCAGCGTCACTACAGTGTCCTAACCAGGCTCGCCCCTAAGTCCAGCAGCCAACACGCTGATCTTCTCACTCCCCTGTCCCTCCACCTAACCCTTTTCAGAGCCTTTAACTGCCCTCAGAATCATCTTCCAGTTCTTGGCCAGAAGATCCTTCACACTGCATCCCCTACTTGTCTCTCTCACTTCCCATCCGCCATACAACCACGCTGAGCTACCCACCAGCTCCGAATTCACCCACAAAACACCACCACCCCTGCCTCTGAACAGCTTCCTCAATGCCGTTCTCATCTCCACCTATTTTGAAGCTAACTCATCCTACTCCTTCAGATCTCAGCTAAACATGACCTGTGCGGGTAAGAAGGTAAGGAAGGTACCACAAAAACACTTTCTCAAGTACTCCCCACAGCACCTGGCACTTACATCTATGAAACTGCACGCTATACAGAATCACTGTAACTGGAGATTCACTGAAGCAGGAGCCAATGTCTTCACCATTGCACCCCTTTATGCCCAGTGCCTTCAACATGGTGGGTACTTGGTAAATATTTGTTAGCTGAATGAATGACTAATGCATTTCGGTTTTTAAAAATCAAACATATGACTCAATCATTGTGGCAAAATGTCCTATTTTAAAAAACACATATCCCTTCTGTTGAAGTGTCTTAATTTTAATGTCATTTTTAAAAGAGGACTGATCAAATCTAAAACATTTAAGAACTGAGAAATATTAAAACATCAAAAATGAAAACTAAAGAACACATTTCCTTCATATAAAGAATATTTAATCAGAATGCCACATCACCTCTGTAAGCAATATTGCTAGCATATCCTGCCTCTGAAACGGATAAGCCAGATGTACCAGAGTATAGCCAACATCGAAAGCAGAAGGGCGATTCAGCAAGCGAACTTCATCTGCAGTGAGCTGGCGGGCAATGTCCCCTCCCGACGATTTGTAAGCTTCAATAGCAGCTAAATCACCTTCTACAACACCTAAAACAAGCATCAGGACAGAAAATAAGTTTAATTCTATTTTTCTTCAAAAAGCACAAACCTGTAGCAGTCACTCAAAACTCTGATTCTCTGTGCTCCTGGATCCCAGGGCATCATTCAAATGTCCTAGAGAATACAAAGGAAATGACAGTGTATTCCTTTCCCTTTCATTTCCTTCCAGAACTAGAACTGCCTAGCTGGGCACTTACCATCCCATTAGTGCTGGCTCCATGCTCTGGTAAAGTTTAGAGAAATTATTAGAATATATTAAGAGGATCAAAGATCAACCATCTAGTGTGAAGACATTAAAGCCCCTGTTTTCTGGTCCTGGTTCTGCAGAAACCAAGGAGACAAGGATGTGCTTGCTGCTGCTGTTGGGCAAGTTCTGCCCTTTATTCTGACCCCCTCCCCTTTTTATGGCTGTGCTGAGTGGCTTTGCAGGACCTTAGTTCCCCTCCAGGGATCAAACCCTGGTCCATGGCAGTAAAAGCACCAAATCCTAACCACTGGACTACTAGGGGTATCCCTATGCTGCATTTTTAAAGTTGAATCAAAGTAAATGCTGAGCCTTCCTTCACATTGCTGTTAACTGGGAGACAATTAAGAGCAGTTAAAAAAATGTTAATGTAAGTAAAAGTTAGCAATACTTTGATTTCAGAATTTCTCACAGTCAAGTCTTCCTTATACCCATTAAGAATTATTAAATTATTAATACAGTAAAACTTGAGCTAGATAATTTTGAATAGAAATATGCTAAAACAAAATGCGATAAACCAGTTGGGGGTAGAGGTACAAAACAAGTTTCCAATTTCCCAAATCCATAAAGAACTTTCTGTTGCCATTAAACTATGTATTATTCTTAACACAAATTAATGTCAGGTAATACAGAAATCTTATTTAGTAAGTACAGTATATCTATGAGTAATAAGCAAATAACCTTGGCAAAAAAATGAAGGTGCAGGTTAGCTTCACATTTACCACAAATAGTGGTACACACATACACACACCCCAAGACTGCAGGACTAAATAACTGTTCCTAAATTACTTCAAGAAAAATTTGTTACATAAAATGCTACTACTAGCTAAAAATATTCTTAGTATACTTGCATTTTAAACTGCTATCTTGAATTAGGAATTAGATAAATAAGACTGTTCCTTAAAGTGTAATAGACTGGTTCAATGCAACAATCTCCCCCATTATTAAAAATAACAAAGCTTTTAAAATGATAATTCCCACATTCACTGAATGCCCATGACACACAGAGCAATATGCCAGGCAATGTGAGAAATGTAAAAGCATGATTCCTATACTCAAAACAGCCCTTCAGCATAGTTGTGAGTCATAAAAAGCAGCTTCAAAGTTTTCCAACTCTGGGATCAAAGATCCGTTCTGCAAAAATAAATCCTCTGCCCAGAAAGATGACCCCGAACCCCTGAAACACAACATTTTTCAGGTTAAGAACCCATGGTTTCAAATGATAACACCTTCCTAGGTAAATTTTTATTCACAGCAATACAGGTTATACATTCCTCAACATAAACACCTAAGGACAGCTGTAGCCCCCACTCCAATACATAAAGGGACTTCAACAAACCTTATGAGGCACAGCGCCTTGGAGACGTCATCAGGGCTGAAAGGTAATATAGCTGGCATGAGATAAAAGGAGGTGGACTTCTCAAAAGACCAAGCCTGGAGGTCAGACACAGAAATCTAAAATATACCTGTTTTTAATGAACAGGTGAGAATAATCTAGTAGTGTTCATAACATTTTGAATAATTTAATGCTTTTTTTTTAAAACTAAACATGCCCTGTTCCATTCTTTTTCAGGTATACACTACTTCCTTACGAAGGCAACAACTTTTCACTTCGCCTCTAGCAAAACTGTTCACTACTCCTAGGTGCCGTATCGCTGTACCTTTCACAGTTTTTTGCTTCAACCTAAAATTATATGCATCTATAAAATTTTGTGTGATATAAAAAATGTTCTAAGCACTTTCAGAAGCAACAAAGGGACCAAAAGTTCTGATCAATTTACCTGAAAAAAGAGAAATACCTACACAGTACATGTATATGCATGAGAGACTGTGTGTGTATACATATGCACACATATTTTTTTGTTTCCCAAAGATGAGGTAATCTAAAAGTAAATGCCAACCAACTATGCTTTTTGGTTGGAGAAGAGATCTTCTAAACTGCTGTCTTCGCTATTTTAATCATCACACAGCTGATGTCTGGAAGGATCTCACCTCAGAAATACATGCTCAAGAATTCATTTCCTCTCTAATGTTTCTGAAGGATTTCTGTAACTAGAAACTAATTAGCCAGTCATAGGTGGGGAGGAGTACAGACCAAACACCACAGCAAACTCAGCAGCTGTGCTTTGGAATTGTGACTTACAGTCTGCCTTCAAACTTAGTGTATTTTACCAAAAACAGGACTTCAAATGATGAACTGCATGGTATGTGAATTACATCTCAATTAAAGCGGACATATGTACATAGAAACTGATTTCTATTTGGCCTAATCCAAGATCTCAAAAACAATTACTTCCCCTGACCACAAGCTCCGCATTAAACTGCAAATGGGAAATGCTGCTGCCCTTAGCCTGGAATATACACAGGAGGGCAGAAAAATGAAGGTCAACAGAGATCTTGTTCTCTATTCTTCACAGCATAAAATAAATCTCCAAACCTTCCAGAACACGAAAAACACAAATTCAACTACAGATTCAACTACAAAATAACATTTAGAAGAAAAATACTTCATTCTCTAATATTTTAGGAATACATAATTCCATTCTTTTCATTAACCACAATTAAGAGCTCATAGTTTCAGTTACTGGTGGGTGAATTCTGGGCTACAAAAGATCAGTAAATTTATTACAAATCAAATTTCACGAGAATGTCAATGAACTGCCCAAATGTTTGTTGTATATCACTTACACACTGCTCAAGAGGAGCTAGTGATTACAGTTTCTTCATAGATGGGTTTTCATTGTAAACATGGTGTCTAAAGGATCTGGCCTATACTGAGATAATTTAAGTTTTAGCTACACATGTTTTCTTAAGGAGAAAAAAGCATCAGATTATATGCAAAGCAACTAAGAAAAATGTCTTTGAGTCCTTCACATAACATTTTTACCACCTTTTAACATTAGGGGATAAAAGGAAAGCAGGAAGAAAGTAAAAGAAGTGGTAAGTAGGAAAATACAGTAAATAAATCTAAGTGGTAAACCTCACTTAATGCAACAAAGACCATGAAAAAATTGGAAAGTTCCAGCAGAATAGAAATAGGTAACGTATACAAGCTTTCTAGTTACTGACATCTCAGAATAACTCCAACAGTCAACGGAAGCTTCTCTGTAATATGTTGGTCTGAAAATTTAACATATATTACACGCTCTGTCCCCTCCTACTCCAAGTGAAAGTCAAAGCCTTAGTCACTCAGTCGTGTCTGACTCTGCGACATCATGGACTGTAGCCCACCAGGCTTCTCTCTCCATAAAATTCTCCAGGCAAGAATACTGGAGTGGGTAGTCATTCCCTCCTCCAGGAGATCTTTCCAACCCAGGGACTGAACCCAGGTCTCCTGCACTGCAAGCAGATTCTTTACCTTCTGAGCCACCAGGGAAGCCCATGTTATGAAAACCAATTAAAAAGACAAGCCGAAGGCACTCTGAGAAGATAAGCTTTATAAAACTAACAGGCCATATCATTACGCATTCAAAATTGACTGAAACACACAACTAGCTAAGTGGTGGTACATAGTTACTGATAAAGCTAAAATACTTTTAAAAAACATTAGGGACCTTAGAATAAGTGAAGTGAAAAAGAAGAAGAAGAAAAAAAAAACTCATACTGTTCCGTAAGGTGGGCCAGGAGTAGAATTTAACATATTCTGAAGTCACAGGTCACAACTCACAGAGGACTTCACAGCTACTATGGAACTCCGTTGGTTAGAATATGGAGCTGGCTCATAGATATTTAGAAAAACAGACTTATTTTTTCCCCCATATATGGCACAGTTTTCAAAGTTTTGCCTTGTTTCTTTTGACATAAAATCATAATGGTAACTAACTTTGAAAAGAATGCCAAATGGTAAAAAAAAAGCCAGGACTTACCTGAGCCCACATGGCCAGCTCAACACTACCCTGGAGTTCTATGGTAGCTGTGACATCACAGCATGCTTTATGCTGTGGGGTCAGGGTGGACTTGGAGTCAGCTGGCACCAATTTCAGGAGCCCTTAAAGAGAAAAGTTAGTTTTAAGTGGTAATGTTCAGAATGCCCTTACTCTGGTCAGTAGAAAGATGCAGATGTCGGTGGCTACAATGTCTGGACAGTTTTCCTCTACTCGGAGCCTAATTCCCTTAACTGTCTTCGCATACTAAAAAGGAAACTTGATCACCCAGTTCTTCAGACTCCTAACCATTTGGCTACAGTTCAAAGATGAACTTAAGACAGACACAGCCATCGCTCTCAGTAACTCAAATAGAAGCTGTTTTTTAAATAAAATGACCTCAATATTTTTAGGTGTATCTTAAGTACATGCAAGCTCATGGCAATCCCAAAAACAGTTTGAGGAGACCAAACAAATCACCTTCTAAGATGCATTTTTCACATAATAATCAATGGCAACAAGTCAAAATCTATCGTTTCTATTTATAGAATAGTGCAAATAAACAATACCTTTTCAAAAACCAAGATGTGAAAATTATATATTGGAAACAATTCTTAATTAAGTCTACACTTTATCAAGATGAGCTTCTATTCAATTCATTCAATAAACTTACTTCATTATGAAAAGATCCTCTCTATTTATTTCTGTCTGCGTCGTGTGGCCTGTGGGCTCCATTTCCCAACCAAGGACTGAACCCAGGCCACAGCAGTGAAGGCTGAGAATCCTAACCACTAACCAGGGAACTCCCAGAAACATCCTCTTTAGAAAAATGAATTCAAATGATAGGGAAGTCAAAATAAGAATCTAAGGAACACCTTTAAATGTTCTATTATTAATCGCGTCAAGTGGTGATAAATGCAGTTTACACTTCCGAGCTCTTACCCTCTTACATCTCTGATGACTGTTAACTGCCATGGAAATATAAATCGCCACAGTCACCAAAAAAATCACCTGAACTGACAGACACCTACATAAGAAAGAAGATCTTGCCATGCAAGAAGAATTGCTGCTAAAAGCACAATGGAAGGGTAGAAAGGAACATGTCACAAAGTTATTTTGGGAAGGCGATCAGAGATGAGGACCAACTTTAATGGGTTAAAGATGAATGTGAGTTCAAATTAGAATGGTTACTTAAATGTTGTCAAAAGTCAACTGAAGGGATATTAAAGTTTTCAAGAAAAAATTTCATCTGCTCTACTGTCAAGCTATCCTGGACAAATTTAAAACTAATCATTAGATGTTTAAAGTTATACCATTTTAGATCAGCCTTCTAAGAGGAACTGAATTAGACTAAGTCTGCTGCTGCTGCTGCTGCCAAGTCGCTTCAGTCGTGTCCGACCCCACAGACGGCAGCCCACCAGGCTCCCCCGTCCCTGGGATTCTCCAGGCAAGAACACTGGAGTGGGCTGCCATTTCCTTCTCCAATGCATGAAAGTGAAGAGACTTAAGTCTAGCTACTCTCTTTTACAAGTGAGAAAATTAGAGGGTACATAAGCATTTTAAAAGGGGCAGACAGATAAAAAGAAAACCTCTCACGGCATAACTTTATACTTTTTAGATTATGTCCACATAACTCTTCTTCTAGCCAAAATATTCATAGAATTAAGAGAATCATCAGATTGGAAAAGATATTAGTTCATTCTGATAAGGTCCTCAGAAAGAAGCACAAAACAAGGAAGTTGCTATCATTTGCTACTGCAAGAGAAGGTTCCACAGCTTCAGTAAACACTCAGGGCCCCACAACAATCCACAGAAAAATCCACATAAAACTGAGCGGTACATTTTCCCCCAAAGTTTCAAGCCCGTATGTCCAACAACTCATTAGACATCTTCACTATAGTATGCCTAAAACAGAACTTCGTGTCTTCGATGTCTCGGAAAAATGATACCGATAGCCAACCCAACTGTCCAAGCCAAAAACCCGAGTATCTTTCTTAATTCTCACCTCAACTCCAATATCAATTCTTTCCAGTTTTATCCATCCTACCTTTGTAAAGTCTCTCTCAAATATATCCCCCTTATTCCATCCACCACTGTCTCGACCTCAGGTCGAGGCTGCACCCTTTCTTATCTGTACTGCCTTAATTTCCTTCTATATGATCTGCCTGCTCCAGTGCTGCCCCTCCCAATCTAGTCTCTAGACACTGACTGGACTGAGCTTCCCGACCACACATGAGATGAAGGCAGCTCCTTCCAAATGTCTACCACTGCCCTTACACTAGGAGCTAAAGTCTTTAACCAGACTAAAGGCCTTGAAAGGTCCAGCATTACCCCGCAGCCCTCTCTCTCACGGCTCCCATTCTACACTCCAACCTGCAGACTAGAACTGAATGCATGGGCCGTGCTCTCTAGCCTCTGGGGTCTCAACGAAAGCAATTCCCTCTGACAGAAACACTCTTTCCCCTCTTCTAAGGTTCTGGCTTAGACGTCATCTCTTCCTGAAAGTCCTCTCCAAATCTCCCAATGAGATTAGGGTACACACTGCTCTAGCCTCCTCTGTTTCCTCTCCTGAAATTATCACACTGCACTGACCAGACCACAAACTTACTGAGAGCCCTGACTTCTGAGTGCTTGGGAGTACACTCAATGATCGTCTGAATGTGTACGTGAATGGACAAAGAAAAGGTGAAAATTAAGACAAGTCTGAAAAGCAATGGGAGGGTGGAACAGGTTGGACATTTGCCTTTGAGATTTTAAGATACCTAATAAAGCCATAATTGTTTAAGCAGAAGTGCAATACTGATATTAAAAACAAAAATCAAAATAAAGAGCCTCAAAACAAATGAAGCAGAACTATTTTATGTAAGATAGAACCACCCAAATCAAAGGAGAATTTAATAAGTCAAAATGGAAATTACTTGGAAAAAACATTTTAATCCTCAGTTTAAAAAAAAAAAGATGGTGAAAGACAAAATGCTGTACCTCCCCCCACAAAAAAAAGGTAAAGAAAATGTTCAACAAACATAGTACATATCTGTAATATAAACATTATTTATATTCACAAAGACTTCATACAACTTCATAAAATCACAAAAGAAAAATAGACAAAAGACATAAATCAATTCACAGAAAATAATACAAATGACTAAATGAGATAGCTCGCTCCTTCTAATAACAAACATCAGCAAAGGTACAGCTATACAAGCAGTCTCTTACAGTGATGAGAATATAACCAGTCCAGTCCTTCCAGGAAGCAATTTACTATTACTAATATGCATAAAATACCTTTGACACATTTATATCATTTGATCCTATTATCCCATTTCTGGGAACCTAAGAAAAGCATCAGAAATGCTGACAATTTTATTCCTCAAAACATTATGAGAATAAAAAAATTTCCAAATAAATCAAAGGCCAGTAGTAAGAGCTAGGTTAACAAAGTACGGCAACTCAAAGTCATAGCATACATTTTTTTAAAGATGAAAATATTTTAATTACTTCAAAACGTAAACTTCAACAACAAAAGAATGTATTTAATTTGCATAAAAATATTAAAAACTGACTACTCAAGATGCGCAAAATACACACACGAAAGATTTCTTCTATACAGAGACAGCATAAACTGTATTTTCTTCATAACATCTCTCCCCTCTGACATATTCTACAATGAGAATGCTCTGCTTTTATTATTTAAAAATGAATTAAACTCATAAAGGAAGTCAGTATATAATGTCAAGATTGATAAAACAAGAAAATACCGCTATGTCCATCAACAAATGAATAGACAAAGTGAGGCATATAAATGAAATGGAATTATTCCAACTTAAAAAAAAGGAAGGAAATTCTGACACATGTTACAACATGGATAAATCTTGAAGACATTACACTAAATGAAATAAGCCAGTCACAAATGGACAAACAGCATAAGACTCCACTTCTAGGAGGCACCCAGGGTCGTCAAATTCACAGCGACAGCAGAGTGGCAGCTGCCAGGAGCAGGGAAAGAGGGAGTGGGGACTTACTGTATACAGAGTTGCAGTTCTGCAAGGTGGAGCAAGTTCTGGACACAGATAATGGTTATTTATGTTACAGAATAATGTAAATGTACCAAAGCCATTGAACCGTACACTTAGAAACAGTTAAGATGGCAAATTTTGTCATGTATATTCATCACAATTCAATTTTTTTAAAGGAAAAAAATGACAAAAGGACAATATTCAGAGATGTAGAGGTCTTGCTTCAAAATCACCTGTGCAGTGTTCCTCCCTCCTCCTTCAAAGACAAATGTTTATATTCACCTGATCACATCCAACTGAGGCTCATTCTGTAAAACAAATAGTCTGGCCTCTGAAATGGTAATGACATGAGTAAACAAAAATAAAACCACCTGAGACACTGTTTAGATTACAGGAGATAAAACAACTAAATAACCTTGACTGAATGGAGCTGGAACAGAAGTTATTAGTGAAACTAAGAGTGAAGATGAAATGGACTTCATATGTTAGAGTTTCTGGATAATTACACTGTGTGAATATACAGGAGAAATGTGTTCTTAAAACATACAATGCTGAAATATTTAGGGGTAAATGTCATGACATCTGGAGCTAACTCTCAAGTTGTTCAGGAAAAATTATTACAGAGAGACGGAGACAAAAAAAAAAAAAAGAAAGCTCAAAATGTGGCAAAGTAGTAACAACTGGAAAACCTATTTCAAAAGCATTTGGTGTTCAATGTATTATATTTGTAACTTATCTATTGGTTTTGAAATTTCTCAGAATGAAAGGCTGATGGGGGAAAGTTATCTCCACAAAGAACTGAAGGTGGAGAAAAGAAAAGGAAACTTATTTTTTTATAAATTCCTTCTATAACTGCTTGATTTTTATAACCGTGTGCATAGTTTATTAAATGTTTAAAGACATTTTATGGTAAACAGTAAAGTTCCCTGGAGTCTAAATATATCTTTTCATACTTAATATTTAAATGCTACTTTTGGATTTCATAATTCAATGTGTTCATTTAATATAATGTTTTTAAAGAAAGCAAGCCTTCACTAAATCAGTGAGGCATATTCGAATGTCAGTACCATACAACCAAGAATCATTAGACATATCCCTTTCTCAGCATTAGGAGACATATTATTAGTTGGCAGCCCTGTGTAATCAATCATTTCTAAAAGCCAGGAACTATGTCTCAGGGACTAAAGGCAACCAGAAGAATCCTGCCAGGGCTCTATTTCTGCCATTGTCATCCATCTGCCTTGACACACTCATTCCTGGAAGCTTCTTTCTTATCCCAGGTGTCAGGAAGCACTATGAAAAGCCTTACTGAACTGGCCAGGGGAAACACTTAAAATGAGTGTGTATTACCTCCAGACTACAATCTTACATTTTGGAGAATTACCAAGATTCACTTAAAAACCATGACTTAAATGTGATTTTAAAACAAGAGTTCCAAAAGCACAAGAGGAAATCCTTTGAAACTTGAAGAAAAACAAGACAGACTAGCTGAAGATAATACTGCTTTCACAGTGCCAAAAAGAATTCCATTACCTGTAATATCAACTACCTAGGGCAGGAAGGAGATCCACTACCAAAAATGTGTATGAAGTGAAGACACCAGCGTCCTTACAGCTGCACGCACATCTCACACGAAGAGTACCACACAGAGTTAACCAAGGACACACAAGGCACTGCCAGCGTCGCAGCAGCCTGCTTTCCTTTTGCTTTCCTTTTAAGGACGCAGTGCCCAAGATCTGCTGCAGGAGTCTGCATATATGCTGGATTCTATTAAAAGCTTTTAATGGAATATTGCAACTCAAACCATTTTTTTTTAATGTTTTTAAAAGGTGTGATGGTTTTGAATGTCAAAGACTAAGAAGACCTTTTTTGCAGGCTCCACATTCATTCAAACGTAAAGCAATGTATTAAGGAAAAAGGGACACTAAATAAGAGCATCTTTCAGGAGGACAGCTTGGTATCAATATAAAACCAACAAGCAAATAAAATGGTCCAGCAGTTACAGAATAACCATAGCTTAAAACTAAGCAATTCCACAAGGCAGGAAAAATTCTAAAGACGGAAACAGCTGCAGTTTATCAGGTATAAGCAAACATAGCAAAGCAAACAGAACAAATACTTCATACTAAAAATCAAGCTCAAATAATGTGCCCTAGCTATGGACTGCTGAGAAATACTAGCAAGTGATAAGATTACCTTAGGATACGGCAATAAACTTCACTTAGGCATACTTACTTAGCTGACTCGAAAAAGACTGAAAACATTAATATTCATTGGCATCAAACATCGTTCAAAAGTCCCAGTAACAGCATTTCTTTCAACCAAATCAAGAAGGAAAAAAAAAAAAACCACCACCACACTGTGAATAAGAAATATATGGTCTTCATCTACTATTCCTGGCATATAACTCCTAAAAGCCGTGTAATTTCCTATTAAGAGCCATAAAGGCATCTTTTGTTACAGTACTTAGTTTTGTTCTCAGTTCCTAAATAGTTCCAGAATGATAAAGATGAAATAAATAGGAGTCTTTTGTTACTTATATAGCAAGCCCTTTCAAACACCTCTGAGCTTATGTTAATAAGGTGACTTTTAGGAAAGCCTCTAAAGATGGAGGCTGGTTGCCAGGGGAACCAACCCAGAGATTCGAAGGTTGGAATGTTCAGCCCCACCCCACTACCACTTCCTTGGGGGGAGATGGGCTAAAGGTTGGAACAATCACCAGTGTCCAATGATTTAATCCATCGTGCCTCCATAAAAATCCCCAGTGCTGGGTTTGGAGAGCTTTCTAGGCTGATGAACCTGTGAAGGTGCCGCGAGAATCCCTTCCCATTCCGTGCCACATGCATCTCCTCCACCTGGCTATTCCTGAATCATGTATTTTTAATAGTAAACCAGCAACCTAGTAAGTAAACTATTTTCCTAAATTCTGTAAGCCATTCTGACAAATTGAACCCAAGGAGGGGACTGTCAGAACCTAGGATTTATAGTCTACAGTCAGAAACACAGGTGGCAAGCTGGATTAGTACTGGCATCTGAAGGGGACAGGAAAGAAGAGAGACAATCTAGTGGGACTGAGCCCTTAAACTGTGGGATCTGAGGCTATTTCCAGGTAGACATCCACAAGAAAAAGAAATGCCAAAAAGCAAAATGGCTGTCTGAGGAGGCCTTACAAATAGCTGAGCAAAGAAGAGAAGCTAAAGGCAAAGGACAAAAGGAAAGATATACCCATCTGAATGCAGAGTTCCAAATAATAGCAAAGAGGTAAGAAAGCCCATCTCAGTGAACAATGCGAAGAAATAGAGGAAAACAATAGACTGGCAAAGACTAGAGATCTCTTCAAGAAAATTAGAGATACCAAGGGAATATTTCATGCAAAGATGGGCACAATAAAGGTCAGAGCTGGTATGGATCTAACAGAAGCAGAAGACATTAAGAGGTGGCAAGAATACACAGAAGAACTATACAAAAAAGATTGTCACGACCCAGACAATCACAATGGTGTGATCATTCACCTAGAGCCAGACATCCAAGAATGCGAAGTCAAGTGGGTCTTAGGAAGCATCACTATGAACAAAGCTAGTGGAGGTGATGGAATTCCAGTTGAGCTATTTCAAATCCTGAAAGATGATGCTGTGAAAGTGCTGCACTCAATATGCCAGCAAATATGGAAAACTCAGCAATGCCCACAGGACTCGAAAGATCAGTTTTCATTCCAATCCCAAAGAAAGGCAATGCCAAAGAACGCTCAAACTACCGCACAACTGCACTCATTCCGCATACTAGCAAAGTAATGCTCCAAATTCCCCAAGACAGGCTTCAACAGTACATGAACCAAGAACTTCCAGATGTTCAAGCTGGATTTAGAAAAGGCACAGGAGCCAGAGATCAAATTGCTAACATCTGTTGGATCATAGAAAAAGCAAGACAGTTCCAGAAAAACATCTACTTCTGCTTTATTGACTACACCAAAGACTTTGAGTGGATCACAACAAACTGTGGCAAACTGTATGCAGGTCAAGAAGCAACAGTTAGAACCAGATGTGGAACAATGGACTGGCTTGGGAAATCTGCCCCTGCCTCCTCCACCATCACAGAACACACACAACACACACACACCACATACACATCCAGTAGCCATTAATGCTACAAATGTAAGGGTACAGATGAATTTTTTCTTACAAACACACCTATATGCTACCTTTGTCTAGAAAAGGATAACAACGTAGTGATATCACATCTGGCGAGTCAGTAAGCCTCTTTGTGCCTCAACTTCTCCCATTATATAACAAAATAATGACTCTCGTTTTGACACTGAACTAGTGAAGATTAATTTTTCCTGAAACTGTCAAATTAAGATGCTCTGTAATTTTTTAAAATGTCATTTGTATTAATTTCCTATTGCTGCTTCTAACAAATTACTACAAATCTAGTGACTTAGGGCTTCCTTGGTGGCTCAGCTGGTAAAGAATCCGCATGCAATGCAGGAGACCTAGGTTCAATCCCTGGGTTTGGGAAGATCCCCTGGAGAAGGGAAAGGCTACCCACTCCAATATTCTGGCCTGGAGGACTCCATGGACTATCCATGCAGTCACAAAGAGTCAGACACAACTGAGGGAATTTCACTAGTGACTTAATACAAATTTTTTATCTTAAAATTTAGGCGAGGTCAGAAGTTCCATAGGGGTCTCACTGGGCTAAAATCGGGGTGCACTCCACAGGGAGAGTCTGGGGTAGCTGTGCCTTCTCCATCTTCTAGAGCTGCCAGCATTCCTGAGCCAAGAGCCCTGCACCACTTGGAACCTCTGCTGCTCCACTGCCTCAGCTCATTCTCCTATCTCTATCCTTCACTGATTAAGGACCCACATTACACTGGGCTTGCCAGGATCATCTGGGATAATCTCTCCATCTCAAGGCCCTTGAATTACATATTTTGCCAAGTAAAGCAGCGTATTCATAGGTTCTGGGGACTAGGATTTAGGCCTTTTGCGGGGCTGGAGGATATTGTTCTGCCTGCCAACTTTTTAGATCAGTCATGTACATCAGAGAAAACCCAAAGAGCTGGTGATAAGTGCCTACAAGTCAGTCAAGTATCAGGCAAGCAAAAAATACAAATCTGGACACTAACTCATCACTAATACTGTATTTTTCCAAGATACCTAATGTTCTGTGTTTTCAGACAATTCAATAAAATACCTCAGCAGAGTAAATTACTAATTTTTAAGGCTAAAGGAGTACTTACTGAACTAGAAAACATACATTTCTGGTTTTTTTTGTTTACAATAACTTATACGCCCTGAATTACCTCTAAAGTTACAAAGTCACAGTCACTAAGACATATGAATAAATGCATAAAATCACTGTCTGTTATGTCAAGAATTTCCTTTTCTGTTTTGTTTTGATGTTGTAATTTTCTTAGTATAAATCACCTTTACTATCATTCCAGTGCACAACACTACCATCCCTCAAAAACTAATACATGACTTTTTCTTCCATTGAAGTTAATTTTGTTTGGGTTATTGTGCAACACTCCTTTCATGTGACCAGACACTGTATCTCAAAATTCGGAATTGAAAAAGTCATTATAGAAAATTACACACTGCAACGGGTATTTCTGGATGCAACACTGTGATTTATAGGGAAAAAAATCTTCAGATGACCACATACATACATACATACATACATATATGCAAAATTCAGACTTAAATTGAAGAAATTAGGGAAAATCACTAGACCATTAGGTATGACCTAAATCAAATCCGTTACGATTATACAGTGGAAGTGACAAATAGATTCAAGGGATTAGATCTGATAGAGGGCCTGAAGAACTATGAACAGAGGTTTGTGATACTGTAAATGAGGCAGGGACCAAGACCATTTCCAAGAAAAAGAAATGCAAAATGGCAAAACGGCTGTCTGAGGAGGCCTTACAAATAGCTGGGAAGAGAAGAGAAGCTAAAGGCAAAGGATAATGGGGAAAATATACCCATCTGAATGCAGAGTTCCAAAGAACAGCAAAGAGATAAGAAAGTCTTCCTAACTGATCAATGCAAAGAAAGAGAGGAAAACAACAGAATGGGAAAGACTAGAGATCTCTTCAAGAAAATTAGAGATACCAAGGAACATTTCATGCAAAGATGGGCATAATAAAGGACAGAGCTGGTATGGACCTAACAGAAGTAGAAGATACTAAGAAGAGGTGGCAAGAATACACAGAAGAACTATACAAAAAAGACTGTCACGACCCAGACAATCACAATGGTGTGATCATTCACCTAGAGCCAGACATCCAAGAATGCTAAGTCAAGTGGGCCTTAGGAAGCATCACTATGAACAAAGCTAGTGGAGGTGATGGAATTCCAGTTGAGCTATTTCAAATCCTGAAAGATGATGCTGTGAAAGTGCTACACTCAATATGCCAGCCAATCTGGAAAACTCAACAGTGGCCACAGGACTGGAAAAGGTCAGTTTTCATTCCAATCCCAAAGAAAGGCAATGCCAAATAATGTTCAAACTACTGCACAAATGCACTCATCTCACACGTTAGCAAAGTAATGCTCAAAATTCTCCAAGCCAAGATTCAACAATACGTGAACCGTGAATTTCCAGATGTTCAAGTTGGATTTAGAAAAGGCATAGGAACCAGAGATCAAACTACCAACATTCACTGGATCACAGAAAAAGCAAGAGAGTTCCAGAAAAACATCTACTTCTGCTTTATTAACTACGCCATAGATTTAACTGTGTAGATCACAACAAAGTGGAAAATCCTTCAAGAGATGGGAATACCAGACCACCTGACCTGCTTTCTGAGCAAACTGTATGCAGGTCAAGAAGCAACAGTTAGAACCACACGTGGAACAATGGACTGGCTCCAAATTGGGCAAGGAGTATGTCAAAGCTGTCTACTGTCGCCCTGCTTATTTAACTTATATTCAGAGTACATCGTGCAAAATGTCCGGCTGGATGAAGCTGGAATCAAGATTGCCGGGAGAAGTATCAATAATCTCAGATATGCAGATGACACCACCTTTAGGGCAGAAAACGAAGAAGAACTAAAGAGCCTCTTGATGAAAGTGAAGAGGATATAGTGAAAAAGTTGGCTTAAAACTCAACATTCAAAAAATTAAGATCATGGCATCCGTTCCCAGCACTTCATGGCAAACAGATGGGGAAACAATGGAAACAATGAGAGACTTTATTTTTGGAGCTCCAAATCATGGCAGATGGTGACTGCAGCCATGAAATGAAAAGACACTTGCTCCTTGGGAGAAAAACTATGACAAAGCTAGACAGCATATCAAAAAGCAGAGACATTACTTTGCCAACAAAGGTCAAATTACTTTGCTAGTCAAAGCTATGGTTTTTCCAGTAGTTGTGTATGGATGTGACAGGTGGACCACAAAGAAAGCTGAGTGCCAAAGAATTGATGCTTTGAGCTGTGGTATTGGAGTAGGGACTCTTGAGAGTCCCTTGGACTGCAAGGAGATCCAACCAGTCAATCCTAAAGGAAATCATCCCTGAATATTCATTAGAAGGACTGATACTGAAGCTCCAATACTTTGGCCACCTGATGTGAAGAACTGACTCCTTGGAAAAGACCCTGATGCTGGGAAAGATTGAAGGCGGGAGGAGAAGGGGACAACAGAGAATGAAACAATTGGATGGTATCACCGACTCAATGGACACAAGTTTGATCAAGCTCCAGGAGCTGGTGAAGGACAGCAAATTCTGGCGTGCTGCAGTCCATGGGGTCGCAGAGCGTGGGCACAACTGGGCAACTGAATTGAAATATATATAAATATAAATATATGTGTGTATATATATATATATATATATATATATATTTGACCTTCATCCACTGTTCCTGGCTCACAACTTCCCCAAACCCTTAAACTTCCTGAGTGATAAAACCAGTGAGATAATATTTGGTCTCTTTTCCTCAGCTCCTGAAAACACATCAGGGTAGTTGACTTTCGGATCCCACCTCAAGGTAGGGGCTGGCTGCCAGGGGAACTAGCCATGTGATTAGAGGACTGTGACGTTCAGCTCTACCCACTACAGCACCCTGAGCTCCAGAGAGGGGAGAGGGAAGAGAAGTGGGAGACTCCCAGTGACCAATGATTTAATTAACCATGTCTATGTAATAAGGCCTCCGTAAAACCCCAAAAGGACAGTTTCGAGAGCCTCCAGACTGGTGACCACACAGAGATTTAAGGACAGAGGCACACTTGGAAAGAGCATCACGGAAGCTCCACGCCCCTTCCCCAAACCTTACTCTCTACACAGCTCTTCCATCTAGATGTTCATCTGTATCCTTTAATCATATCCTTTTATAATAAACCAGTGATCCAGTAAGTAAACTGCTTCTCTGAGTTATGTGAGGTTTTCTAACAAATTTATCAAACCCAAGGTGCGTGAGGATGGGAGTGTCATGGGAACCTCTGATTTATAGGCAGTCAGAAGTACAGGTTAACAACCTGGGCTTGGGGCTGGCTTCTGGCATCTGAAGTGGAGGGAGGTCTTCTGGGACTGACTCCTTCACCTACAGGATTTGATTCAACCCACAAGGTAGACAGTATCAGAAATGAGTTGAACTCTCAGGCACCCTGCTGGTGTTTTGAGAATTACCTGTTGAGACATGAGGAAGCGCCCCAATACAGACACATGTTGGAACTGAAACCCTTTACACAAGAGGAAGAAAACACCATTAACAAAACCTTAGTAATTCACTTCCTTGAGAAAAACCATCATACACATGATTTTTAATACCAGTACCAAAATAAATTGAAAAGACCATTTTAAAATGCAAAAAGCTTATACACTAATTATTGTTAAAATGAAAAAAGTGTTAATGAAAGCAATACATTCTGACATGTTTAACAACACACAAGTTTTAGACATTTCTACAGTCTACAGTTAATATCTGACACTCTGGAGTGGGCAGATGCATGTAACACTGTATATAGTAAGGGGGCCAAAATATAATCAGCATAAATACAGAATATAACTGCCACAAATATTACTTTTCAACAGAAGTTATGAGAAAGGGAAAAACATTCCATCAAATACAACAAAATGTTTGCAGACACTTTGTAAGAAAAAATTAAATCTAACATATCTCCTATGTTTTAAGAATCATCAATGTTTAGACACATCAGAATTTTGCTCAATAATAAGATTACAATCCTCGTGACTCCATTTCAACATGCTCCATGATAATGAGATTCTGGGTTAGCTCATAAGTCTGATTCTCAACAGGGGTACACCAGTACACACTGTAGGTCACCCCAAAGCTTGGGGGCAACAGAGGTGTTATTAATGCATATGTTATCTCTAATGCCATTGCCAAGCACAATTCTTTTCCTCCTATGCCTTCAACAGCACTCTTTCTCACTGTCCTCCAATATCAAATCCTTTCCATCTTCATTAGCAGGGTCACTAGACAAGTTAAATGTAAGAAATACGCAGCTGCCTAAGGCAAAATGCAAAACAGGAAGCAACACGTCCAATGGCAACTGAATAAAAACTTTTCAAGAAAAAAACTTTAAATATTCATCATGAAGATGGAGAAATTAAATGTGAAGAAATCTGATTTCAGACTTTTCCATATCCATAGACCACCTAGTGATAAACTGAGACCTCTTGTAAGAAGATCCAGGGGACCTACTCGCTCTGTCTTAACCTGACAAGAAGCCAAGTTGGCTGAGGGCAGTCTGTAAGGTGAGAAGTACAGAATGGTAGGGAGAAAGCCACGTGGAGAAATTTAAGAGAGAAGCAAAAAGGTTTGTCTCTGAAAGGTCTAGTTGTCCAGATCCCAGTTTCCACAAAAGTTTATTCACTGATTAACAAAAATGTCAATGTCTGTTATGTATCAGGCACTGTTTAAGGTACTAGGAAACAACTGTGAACTAAACAAACAAAATTCCTGGTCGTCATAAAGCTTAAGTTCTTGTATACTTATAGCTGATTCACAGTGTTGTACAGCAGAGACCAATAGAAGATTATAGAGCAATTATCCTCCAATTAAAAATAAATTTGCTAAAAAAGTTTTAAGTTTTACGAAAGACAAATGAGGTGATTTCTAATAAGTATACTAGGAGGTTAACAAGTGTTGTGAAGAAAATGAAAGTTGGGGGAAAAGTATACAGAACAGGACTGAAATTTCAGATGCAGCAGTCAGGGAGGCCTCCCAGAGAAGATAACATGTGAGAAAATACCTGCAGGAGGTACACTCGCTAATCCTGCAAATCTAGAGAAAGTAATCCAGGAAGAGGAAACAGTGCAAAGGGCTTGAGGCTTATTTGCAGATAAGAAAGGGTGCAAGAGTTGCTGGAATCAGAGAGAGAGAGAGAGAGAGAATGTGTTTAAAAATGGGGGAAGTAGGTGTGGGATAGAGAGCAGAAAGAGCCTAAAAATTGGCTTTTACTTTGAGCAACACAGGGCATCACTGGAGGAGTGAGTAGCTACTACTGAGTGGAGTAGCTCCTATTCCAAGAACAATTTGTAAACAAGGATACAAACAAAGAGAGGACCACAGCTTGGACCAGGGTGATGACAGGTGGCCAGATTCTGGATATATTTTGAAGACAGAGCCAGTGAGAACGAAATAGAAAAAGGAGAAAACCTAGGATGACCAAAGCTTTGGACACAGCAAATATAAATGAACTTGCTGGGTCCAAAGTCCTAAACCAACAAGGGAGAGAGAGAGAACAGATTTGAGAGGCTTGCTCAGATTTAGCCTGAGTTTGAAATAACTACATATTCAAGGGAAAATGCTGCAGAGGCAGCAGCTGGATATGAGAGTCTAGGGTTCAGGCATACAAGAAGTTATCGTACAGATTTAACCTGAGATTCTTATCTGACCCTGTGTCTTTTCAAGGGATCAACTTGGGGGTCCCTTGTTGTTCTTCTAAAGGGCACCTGATTCGGTAGAAGAGCAGCACTAAAATAACATGTTAGGTGGCGCTGTCTTAATTCCAGGGACACCATCATCTATCCAGGGGGAAAGGCAGACCATGATTAGAATCAACAGAGCTCCCAGAAAATAACCTGGCACTGAACCGCAGACATTCCAGAGACAGGCGCTATTTAAACCACACCTCTGCCACTACCATTCGGGCACCCATTCCCAGATGTCTTTTCTTCTGGCTTTGGCACTGCTGTCCCCAACGTCCCCTCACCACACAAGAGAATATGACTGAGGTGAAACTTACACCCAACAGTCACATAAAAGACACTTTCTTAATACTGTGGAAACTTCAGCTTTAGCTTTCTCAATACTGAACCTTCATTCCCATTTTAAAATGCTGGCCTGAGGTTGAGATTTTTTATTTCAATTTCAAATGGGAAAGTCTCATATTTTATACTTAGGATAAATTTTATGCATAGTATACACTTTATACTTAGTGTACATATTTTGGAGATGGTTTTTTTTAATATATATGCTGCCAAAGCGAGTACTAAGATGGCGTTATTAAATGTCTAAATCGGTAAGCCATAATATACTGTATCTAATGAAATCTGGAAAGCATAAGGCAGACAGAAAGGGAGAAGATTAATTTTCAATACATGTGGACTTCTGCTAACCCAACACAAGGTAAACAACTAAAAGTTAACATATTTCAATGATATTTACAAATCAGGGTAAGACTATCCAACAAAGACAGGACCAAAGTCTTTTATACAACCGTTTAGAACCGTATTATACAGTGAAAACTCAAAAATACTTGCTGGTAGGAAAGAGAATCCACAGTACCAAGAACCAATCAATTCTTAGCCCTAAGAACCTAGAAACTCTGGAGTATGTGGGAATGGGGACTTGACTTTGCTCAGTTGTAAGAATTCAAAGAGGCAAAAAGACGGTTATCCAAAAAAACTCAATATATGGAAAGAAAGACAAACATCAAGAAGACACAGTAGTCAGAAATGCAAGAAATAACAGCCATAAAGACAAAGATATACTGACAGGTCTAACTTGTGCATGTCAAGGGGAAAAAATATTTCAAAGCAGTTCTTATCATTAGATCCACTAACTTGAAGAAACAGTAACCCCAAAGAGGTTAAAAAAATCACTGCAATCTAGTTTCTTACCTTCTATACTATAACACCACCTTACAGTTAATATTAACATATTATACTATTGCCTGCAAAAATAATCTTAAGTGTTCCAAAAGACAGATGGGTAATTAAAGGACAATCAAACCTAGATACAAAAGATCACATAAGATTCCATTTATATGGAATATTCACAATAATAGTCACTGAAACAGAAAGCAGACTGCTGATTACCAGGGTCTTGGAGGTGTGGAACAACTGCTTAAATGGGTAATGGGTTTCTTCCAGGATGATGAAAATGTTTCAGAACTAGATGGAGGTAATGGTTGCACAACACTGTGGATGTGCTAAATACCACCGAATTGTTCACTTTCAAAATGATGAGTTTTATGTTATATGAATTTGACCTCAATTTTTAAACATTCATAATAAACAAAACCCTTCTGTATCTCCAGGTTTTAAAAAAAAGAAAAAACATTCACACCATATGTGGCACCTCAATTTGAGGAGAGAAAAAGAATCGCTGGGCTGTAGTGGGACAGCACAGACGGCTGAAGACAGCTAGTCCTCGTCCTCGTCCTCGGGGCAGGAGAGAATGGGAGCTAACGGTTACTAAGCGCTGTTTCTGTGTCTTGTTCAGAAGGGCGCATCTGCTGGGGCTTTCTTGGGGGCCAGGACAAAGCTAAAACAAAAAAACAGATTTCTTGAAATCTACTCTTTGGACTTGTAGGTTCCTAAGTTATGTACTCCATATTCTTGGGGCTATATTCAGGAAGATAAACAAAATTAATTGGTACTGGGAAATACACACACATACCACACACACACACACCCCCCCCCCCACAGCCATGTTTAAGGCATAGTTATTATTCCACACAAGATTTAACTTTAGTAGTCACTCAAAATTTTCTTTACAAAGCTGAATGTCAAAGTAAGCACCCAACTGGGATGA
The DNA here is from genome assembly GCF_003369695.1 of Bos indicus x Bos taurus. NCBI lineage: Eukaryota > Metazoa > Chordata > Mammalia > Artiodactyla > Bovidae > Bos > Bos indicus x Bos taurus. The sequence continues at coordinate 45,782 of NW_020867197.1, read as the reverse complement.
CCCAGAGGGATGGTTCGGGGAGGGAGGTGGGAGGGGCATTCAGGATGGGGAACACGTGTACACCCGTGGCGGATGCATGTTGATGTATGGCAAAACCAATACAATATTGTAAAGTAATTAACCTCCAATTAAAATAAATAAATTTATATTTTAAAAAAAGTAAGCACCCAATCCAAATTATTTAGATTTATATAATTCAAATAGCTAATCTACTCAAAAGCGGTGGGGGGCATACAAATAACTGCTTTCGTGAATTACATCATAAATAATTAACTCACAAGATCAGTAACTGGAGAAAATCTTACTCTCACAACATGTCTCTGTCCCTTAACAGCTCTGAGCCAGTAACTGAGACTAATATCCAGCATTTCCTTAGGAAAGTACCAAAACACACAAATCATATTCGAACTACGGAATCAGCTGGCCACATGAAATCAGTTTCACAAAGTTTGCAAATATTCACTACAAGACATTCATAAAAAATTAACATCAGCGTTTTCAAGGTCAGTATTATCTCTGTTCAACTTCTTGGAGTCACACATTTTTGTGGTATTTTTAACTTCTGACTGAAGCTTCTACCATCACAAGACGCTCACACTGTTTACAGACACTCCGAAGCTGCAGCTGGGACTCCTCAGTCACATCTCGTTACAATAAGCAGAGTAGCAGTTTTAAACTGCAGGTATATATTTTACTACAGATATGTAAAAAACTCTGCTATAACTTGACATTTTTCTCTCTAAAGATGGAAAGACACATGCACAATGAAATGGGAGGCAATACAGGACAATGTTAAGACAAGATCACAAATTTCAGAGGTTCTCATGCATGCATACTGAGAGTAGTAGCTATCATGCTGAATTAACTAAACGCTAAATAATGCTGACCTTCCTTATATCTTTCATGTTACTTTTAATATCTTTTCCCAACCCATTGAAACGACAAGATCACAAATTCAGTTCTTATGCATGCACACTGGGAGTGCAACTATCATGCTGAATGAACTAAATGCTAAATAATGTTACCTTCCTTATATCCTTCATGTCATTAATATCTTTTCCCAATCCATTCAAAAAACACAAAAACTTACCCACACAAGCATTGAGGAACAGCCAGTCAGTCTTTTTCATCCTGTTTTTAATTTGCTTTAGTTTTTTGAAGTCCACTTCAAGTTCCTCCTTGCTGCCAACAGCACCAGCTAGCTCAATCCTCTGGAAATCCATTTTCACCTCCGAGTCCCGTTTCATAGTCGGCGGCGATCTTCTCTGGCTGTTGCCACTGCTACAGCTTCCTCTCCATCGAGCTCTGTCTTGCTCATTAATTATTGAAGAAGCCTCTTCAGTCTCTGCGAACTCGATTGCTTCAATATTATTAGGTCTGGGATGATCGCAAACAACACATTTTTTAGCCTTGGCCCAGTTTTCATATGTGCAAATAGAACAAGTCCAATGCTGGGTCCTTGTGTTCAGTTTATTTCTATCATTGTACTCCTCACAAGGATCAACAGAAAAAGCAACTGGTCTTGAGCCAGATCCTGAGGATTGAGGAGATTCTGTGGGACTCCTGGTCCTACGCTGGGATAAGCACTGAGTGCATCTGATTGCTCTTGGCCAGTTCAAATATGTGCACATGTGGCATGACCATTTATTGGCATTTTCCATGCTATATGAAGATTTAACCCTTGGTCTTGCACTAGAGTCTGGACAGATCAAAGGACTACTTCCTCCTTCGGTGCTGGAAGGATCCCAATCTCTACCAACATCACTTGAACCACTTTTAAATGGGTCTTCCGTAATAATTGTCCCACTAGGTCTCTGGGCACGACACATGGTACACTTGATCGCAGACGGCCAGTTTTCATACGTACAGTATTCACAAGCCCACTTAATTCCACGTTCTGACATTGTGCACTTCTTGAAGTGAGTTATGTCAGGCAGGAAGCTATAAATAATTAGGACATGGTTATTAAAACAATAGCTACATAATTTCACCCCTGAAAACACGCCCAAAATATAAAAGTAACCTTCAACTTATAAAATATCAATTTCTCAAGATATGCATGTAACATTTCTTACTGAAATCATCTTTTTTTTTTTTTTAATTTCCAGAGAGACACTGGAGGTAGATCCCAAAGAAAAATCTTAGACCTGGGGATTTAATGAAAATGTACTTTGGAATGCAAGAGAGACAGGCAAAAGGAAGTTTGTTCTAAGAGGGAAGGAGGTTAAAGCAGGAAGCCTCTCACAGAAATGTTTCATCTCAGCCAGGTCATCACCATCAATTTAGAAAAATAACCAGTAATTAAAAGATTCAAAGGTAAGGGATAGAACACAAACCATGTATCTTAAACACATAACATTCTTAAATTATGAGCAACAGACTATTATGCTATTGAGGCATAGTACCACGATGTTTGATTCACTAAAGAATTCAGAAGATCAAACAGTCAACTCTATCGTTCTTCCTAAGGGAGAAAAGCAGCCTAAATGTGCTCATTACCCACTGCTCTTAATAAGCACAGGTAGAAAAGATGTTGAGGAGTAATGCTTACAATTAACAAAGTAACGATGTGAAACTAGATAATGTTCCATAGCCTATATCCTCAAAATCTTGCTCTGTCTAGAGTGCAAAAAGTAAAAACTGCACATTACCTACTCTCAGGACAACCAATCGACGAAACATCCCTGCAATAACCACTAGCATAATCACGCCAATATAATTTTGAATATTTATACTCAAAATATTCAATATTTAAAATGCACTCAATTACATTAACTATTTAAAAGGTTCCTAGGATTCTACACTGGACTTACTAACACTACAAACTATGAAAACTTTATTATTTAATTACAACCAATTTATAAATACTTGCACAGCAAATGTAATGATTTTTTTTAATGGCTTGAATTTAGACATTGGCCACAAAAGCCAGCCTTTCCCTTTTCTTAAATCCCTTTCTCAACTAAATGTGTATCATCCTGCTACCTATGTGAAACCAGAGAAGTGAAAGAAATCTAGGGAAAGTAATAGAAATTTTTCCTTCTCTTTCTCAAGGATTTTTCCTTTTGAACCTGGAAAGCAAAATCTTTCATTTAGAGGTGTATTATTACATCCCTGCTTGCCAAGTCCTCACTCCTTTTAATAGCGTAAACTTTGTTAAGAGGACAATTTCACTATAAGAGAGCCTACTATTTAATAGCTAAAATAAAAATCACACTTACTAAGATTTTAGTTTCCATGCTATAACCTCCACCTTGTTGTACATGGTCAGAATGAAAGCACAGTTTATAAATCAGAACAAAGACAAGACTCAGTCGTCATGGTGGCTCAGATTCTGACTTCCTCAGGAGATACTGCAAAATGTAGTAAGTGGTTCTGCAGGATTGTGAATAGCTATTCCTGTAAAGGAGACCAAAACTGAATTTCACTTGAAGCCTACTACTTTATCCAAAAGTATTTATTTTTTAAAAAAGGCTTTATTTTTATAAATTCTCTATTCTAATCCTACTCATTTAATAATGGACTCCGATCTTTAGAATTTTAATATAGCAAAGAGTCAGCTGATTGGGTTGGTCAGTCAAATTAGGTACAGGAAAGATATTTTTCCCCTAAAACTTTAAACACACATGTGTGTATGCACTATTATCAGTAATCTTAAGTTGGTAGTAGGGCTTCCCTCATAGCTCAGTTGATAAAGAATCTGCCTGCAATACAGAAGACCCCAGTTCGATTCCTGGGTCGGGAAGATTCCCCGGAGAAGGGATAGGCTACCCAATCTAGTGTTCTTGGGCTTTCCTTGTGGTTCAGCTGGTAAAGAATCCGCCTGCAATGCAGGAGAACTGGGTTCAATCCCTGAGTTGGGAAGATTCCCCTGGAGAAGGGAGAGGCTACCCACTCCAGTATTCTGGCCTGGAGCATTCCATGGACTATATATAGTCCATGGGGTTGCAAAGAGTCAGACACAACTGACTGACTTACAATTTAAGTTGGTAGTACTAATAAGTCAATTCCTACCTGTATCACTTATTATTGTTGCAGAGGGAAAGATGGTATAAACCAAGTTAATAGAAAAAAGCAAGTATACACACACACACACACACACACACACACACACACACACACAGCACTTATATTTAACTTTGAAATCCTTTTCTCATTCAGCAGCTTTATTTTCCTCAAATCCAGGTAATTTGTATTTATTTACTTAGATTTTTAAATTTAGTTTGCACCTACTGATTATATACACAATCTGACAGCAATCCAAAAGTGTGTTGAAGGGCAAAGGCTAAAATCATAAAAGCATCCATAAAATGGACAACTGAGATTTAATGGCAACTTTCATATTCATTACGCAGTTTCTTCCTTTGGTTTCTCAGGAATGAAATATAAATTACTTGCTCATGCTACTGGAAACTAAAATGAGCAAACAGAAACTTAACATGACGAGAACAAATGACATAATGTACATATCCAAGGATACGTAATCTCAATATTTAAAACATTCACATTCAAAAATTCACGCCTGCTTTGATAAGTATTACTGTGATATAGTGTCAACTAAACAGTCTGTGGCTTACATTACCTTAGCTAATCTTCATGGAATTAATACTGTGCCAGCATAACTTAAATGTCCATGTCTCACAGAAAACAAAAGACCCTGCCATTAAAAAATAAAAAATCATCATGTGAGCCTAGTAAATAGCCTGTGTGTGCTGTGTGCTTAGTCGCTCAGTTGTGTCCAACTCTGTGTGACCTCATGGACTGTAGCCCGCCAGGCTCCTCTGTCCATGGGACTCTCCATGCAAGAACACTGGAGTGGGTTGCCATGCCCTCCTCCAGGGGATCTTCCCAACCCAGGGATCGAACCCAGGTCTCTCGCACTACAGGCAGATTCTTTACCTTGTGAGCCACCAAGGAAGCCCGGTACATAGCCTACCCCTCCCCAAAATTCAGCTAACTAAGGAATACCAAAACCAAGCTCAAGTTAAAAAAAAGAAAAAGAATTCTGAGGTAAGTGCATTATATTAGACAATGATACATATGTATACACTCTATTGAGATGTTGTAGGAATAGTTTCTTCATAACTGAAAGTTAAAATTCAGTTTTAACTACAGGGGAATTTGTAGTGTATTTACAATTTTGAGTAACTGACCTCAAAATAGATATATTTCTTCTGTAGTGTTCAGTAATGCTTCACAAGTACGGTCTAGTTCACTATTAAACATGACAGTATAAAAAATGTTTACTTATAAGCCCCTCCCTTTCGGTAACCACTGACCCATGCATCATAATACTCATAGTTTTATTAGTATTTGAACTTGGAAGTATATAATTAAAAGCGGTTGTGAATTTAATACTACAAAACTTTTTTACAAAGTTAAAATCCTGGAGAGAATTATCTGAGAACATCATCTGCACCTGTGGTAACAGTAAATGGAATGGAAGACTAAAAATAACATCAGTTCAACTACGTGATTTTGCATTACTGAGATGACATTAATACTGAGTACACTTTTTCTACCAAAATCAAAACATCCCAAAAAGAACATGGTATTATTTTTAACAGCAACCAGCTCTAAGAGTTAATACTGCACACTGAAATAAAACCATTATTAAATATCTTTCAAGTAAACATGTACTCAAATACCCAATTTACAAGCCTACTTTTGCATAAAACACAGCTTTCCAAATTCTATCCAGTGAATCATACTTCAGCTAACTGGTACACAAAGTAACAATAAAATCTATACAATAAGTGCCCCTTCAAGGGGCATGAGACACAACTACTATTCTTAAATATTCCTTGGTTGAAATGCAATACCAGCAGTTCCCATCTTGTGGACCAAAGAGTCCACAAATCTATACATCAAACCCTACCTGCAGACTGAATAATGTCTCCAAGTACATTAACCATTTTCTAGTATTAAATTCACAACTGTTTTTGATATACTTCCAAGTTCAAACACTAATAAAACTCAGTATTATCATGCATGAGTCAGTGGCTAGCAAAAGGGAGGGGCTCCTAACTAAACATTTTTTATACTGTCATGCTTAGCAGTGAATTAGACAAGTACTCTTGCCTGGAAAATCCCATGGATGGAGGAGCCTGGTGCGCTGCAGTCCATGGGGTCGCTAAGAGTCGGATACAACTGAGCAACTTCACTTTCACTTTTCACTTTCATGCATTGGAGAAGGAAATGGCAACCCACTCCAATGTTCTTGCCTGGAGAATCCCAGGGATAGGAGAGCCTGGTGGGCTGCCGTCTATGGGGTCGCACAGAGTCGGACACGACTGAAGCGACTTAGCAGCAGCAGACCATACTTGTGAAGCATTACTAAACACTACGAAGAAACATATCTATTTTGAGGTCAACTACTCAAAATTGTAAATACACTACAAATTCCCCCAACTACCTACTAAAACTCTCTCAAGGAGAACTAGAGAAGTGAAATGGTCCTCACCAAATACAAACTCCTTGAGAAATAAACTGACAGAAACTTAACTGCCAGTTAGTGTCAAATGACAACCAGTTATCCAAAGGAAGGTCTAAGATATAAGTTTTATATTAGCTTTATTAGTAAGCCTATATTTAGTAATACAAATATTAATTTTTAATGTAAATTGTTAATGTAGGTGTTAATTAACATAAACCTGTGCAGATTTACAAATGCTCAGAAAGCATTTTAGGGGAATAAAGATGAAAGCTAAAACTAGAAGGATACTCCAAGCATGTTGAATTTTCAGGTTCTATTAAAGTATTAGCACAAGTTAATTCTGAATGGCAAAATTTATATTTTAAGAAAGTACTATGTTTAACTTCTGAGCTCCAAATTCCACACAGTCATTTCCTCTTTTCCCCTCAGCATCTTTCTACATCACTGTCTTCCTCATAACAGTCAACAGAAAAAACAACTGGTCTTGAGCAAGATCCTAAAGCTTCATGATATGGTGGACCGTCTGTCCACAAATCTCACCTCATTGCCGGACTCCAACAGCTTGTCGCATTCCACACTCAACCTCTTATCGTCCGCCTACAACAAACCCCAGCCTGACTTCTCTCTCCAGTTTCCATTAAGGACACCACTAATACTACTGGACCCAGCACAGTAACTCAGACTCATCTTGAATTCTGCCTTCACCCCATAGATTCTTTCCAGTGGTTTCTGTACAATCAGTTTTCTTTCCATTTCAGCAGCCATCAACCCTTTTTCAGTTCAGGTCAGAACTACTCTAATAGCCTCCTAAGCGCCTTCCCTTTCTAAATCCATCCAGCTCACCGTTAGCAAAATAATCCTAATAACAAGGCCCTCGTTCTGAAACTCTTCTTTAACAGCACAAACTCTCAGCTCCTTCCCAACACACAAACACAGCACACACCCCAGACCCACTATGTACTACCAGCCCTCCACAATATACACATTAAGACATTACCTGAGGAAAACAAGTACGACAGACACACACACTCAGTTCTGGCAAATCCTACCCATCCTTTAAAGCTCAGTTCAAATCTCATCTCTCTCATAAAGTTTTTCAAATCATTTCAAGTATATACACTCCAAGCAACCACAACACTTCCATCCACATTTGGCACCTACTGTATGTCTTCTTGGCTCTAGTTTCTGAAACACTGATTTGTGGAACACTGTGCCATATCATTTCCTACACTCGGTTTTCAATCAGAGCTTCCCAGGTGCACCAGTAGTAAAGAATCCACCTGCCAATGCAGGAGACGCCTGGGACTTCGGTTCCATCGTTGGGTCAGGAAGATCCCATGGAGTAGGAAATGGCAACCTGCTCCAGTACTCTTGCCTGGAAAACCCCATAGACAGAGGAGCCCGGCAGGGTACAGTCCACGGGGTTGCCAAGAGTCAGACAGGACTGAGTGAGCACAGCAGAGCCAAACTGTCAAGAACTTTGGCTCAGAGATTCTAATGGCATGGAATGGGGACCAGTTCCATGTTTAGAAAAATCCAGAGAGGAGACCATGTTGAGCGACCTAAACAGAGAAAGGAGAGGAGCTTTTGAGCAATTTCAGGAAAAATAGGAGAGATTCTAGAGGATGGGATCCACTCCTGTATCAAGACCTCAGTAGACAGTGCCTAGCACTTACAATTAGGTACCAAGCCAAAGGCACACATGAGCTGGTTAAGTATTCAAGTCCTGAGGTGGCAAGCACACAAGTGCACAGACTTTTGCAGTCATTAAACATCCTCTGAAAGTCCTAAATCTGTGTGAAATCATATATAAATGATTAAGAATCAGTAAGACCCCAAAAATACGCTGACCTTCACCTCCTTCAGAGATCACTGTTACCTATCTCATCTGCATACTAAACACATTCGCTAAGAAGATCCCTTCCAAGCAATGTGTGGATAAGTTGGACAAAATTACTTTGGTTAAAATAATAGTTCAGTTCAGTTCAGTTGCTCAGTCTTTGCGACCCCATGAAGTGCAGCACGCCAGGCCTCCCTGTCCATCACCAACTCCCAGAGTTCATCCAGACTCAAGTCCATCGAGTCAGTGATGCCATCCAGCCATTTCATCCTCTGTCGTCCCCTTCTCCTCCTGACCCCAATCCCTCCCAGCATCAGAGTCTTTTCCAATGAGTCAACTCTTCACATGAGGTGGCCAAAGTACTGGAGTTTCAGCTTTAGCATCATTCCTTCCAAAGAAATCACAGGGCTGATCTCCTTCAGAATGGACTGGTTGGATCTTCTTGCAGTCCAAGGGACTCTCAAGAGTCTTCTCCAACACCACACTTAAAAAGCATCAATTCTTCGGCTCTCAGCCTTCTTCACAGTCCAACTCTCATATCCATACATGACCACAGGAAAAACCATAGCCTTGACTAGACGAACCTTTGTTGGCAAAGTAATGTCCCTGCTTTTGAATGTGTTATCTAGGTTGGTCGTAACTTTCCTTCCAAGGAGTAAGCGTCTTTTAATTTCATGACTACAGTCACCATCTGCAGTGATTTTGGAGCCCAAAAAAACAAAGTCTGACACTGTTTCCACTGTTTCCCCATCTATTTCCCATGAAGTGATGGGACCGGATGCCATGATCTTAATTTTCTGAATGTTGAGCTTTAAGCCAACCTTTTCACTCTCTACCTTCACTTTCATCAAGAGGCTTTTTAGTTCCTCTTCACTTTCTGCCATAAGGGTGGTGTCATCTGCATATCTGAGGTTATTGATATTTCTCCCAGCAATCTTGATTCCAGCTTGTGCTTCTTCCAGCCCAGCGTTTCTCATGATGTACTCTGCATATAAGTTAAATAAGCAGGGTGACAATATACAGTCTTGATGTACTCCTCTTCCTATTTGGAACCAGTCTGTTGTTCCATGTCCAGTTCTAACTGTTGCTTCCTGACCTGCATACAAATTTCTCAAGAGGCAGATTAGGTGGTCTGGTATTCCCATCTCTTTCAGAATTTTCCACAGTTGATTGTGATCCACACAGTCAAAGGCTTTGGCATAGTCAATAAAGCAGAAATATATGTTTTTCTGGAATTCTCTTGTTTTTTCCATGATCCAGCAGATGTTGGCAATGTGATCTCTGGTTCCTCTGCCTTTTCTAAAACCAGCTTGAACATCAGGAAGTTCACGGTTCACATATTGCTGAAGCCTGGCTTGGAGAATTTTGAGCATTACTTTACTAGCGTGTGAGATGAGTGCAATCATGGGGTAGTTTGAGCATTCTTTGGCATTGCCTTTCTTTGGGATGGAATGAAAACTGACCTTTTCCAGTCCTGTGGCCACTGCTGAGTTTGCCAAGTTTGCTGGCATATTGAGTGCAGTACTTTCACAGCATCATCTTTCAGGATTTGAAATAGCTCAACTGGAATTCCATCACCTCCACTAGCTTTGTTCGTAGTGATGCTTTCTAAGGCCCACTTGACTTCACATTCCAGGATGTCTGGCTCTAGGTGAGTGATCACACCATCGTGATTATCTGGGTCGTGAAGATCTTTTTGTACAGTTCTTCTGTGTATTCTTGCCATCTCTTCTTAATATCTTCTGCTTCTGTTAGGTCCATACCATTTCTGTCCTTTATCGAGCCCATCTTTGCATGAAATGTTCCCTTGGTAGCTCTAATTTTCTTGAAGAGATCTCTAGTCTTTCCTATTCTGTTGTTTTCCTCTATATCTTTGCATTGATCACTGAAGAAGGCTTTCTTATCTCTTCTTGCTGTTCTTTGGAACTGTGCATTCAGATGCTTATATCTTTCCTTTTCTCTTTTGTTTTTCGCTTCTCTTCTTTTCACAGCTATTTGTAAGGCCTCCCCAGACAGCCATAGTTAAAAATAATAATAATTAACACCGTCATGGTGACTTTGGCCTTACTGGCACCATGCCTTACCGGCAGTTACAAGTACAACCAGTACACGTAACTTCATTCTAACAAACCTAAGTCCTTAAAATATAACAAAGAATATAAAGTTTACATTTCAGTAAGTCAACACTGTGTTAATTAGGAAAATTAACAAAAGCTACAATGTTAATGGTTTCTCTTAAACCACCAGGTAACTAGTACCCCACTGATACATAAACACAAGGGTAATTTACAGTATGTCAAATCTCAAACAATAGTAAGGCTCCTTTTTAAAATCTGAATCCCAGTCATTTCAGGAGAAATTCTATCTATTTACATACTAGGGCTTTATCTGTAATTTCACCAACTTCCTCTGTACTCTCCAGTTTTCAGACAGTAACAAAAAAGACAGGAGGAGTGATAAATACAATAACAGATGGACACACAGATTGATCTTGAGCCACTGCAGAACCCATCTGAGCATGCTTCTTATACACAGTTTCAGACACATCACTGGTCAATTATGCACCGCAAATTACAGTCCTTATAAACAAAACTAATTTAACAACCTAGGACTAGTTACAGGAGGTCTACTACACACTCAGAAATGTGCAAAGATGTATCTAGGAGATAAAATATCGTCCTTCTGCTCAGGACACCTGCAATGTAACTAGATAAAAGATGACTACGGCTTTTCTTAAATGCACACAGAAGTGGGGAGATTATTTTAAGAGCGCACGTCAAGCCAGCATTTAAAATACAGTAAAACAACTGTATGTTGCAAAAGCTATGAACATGTTACTTCACTCAGAATTTGGTTTTTATCATCCTATCCATCCTCTGTTCACACTGAACAGATTAGTCCCAATTAACAATATCCGCAGGAAGCAAACAATATCCATGGGGGTCTCCAGGCAAGAATACTGGAGTGGATTGCCATTTCCTTCTCCAGGGGATCCTCCTGATCCAGGGATTGAGCCTGGGTTTCCCACATTGTGGGTAGATTTCTTTACCGTCTGAGCTACCAGGGAAGCCCGGATAGGAACCAAAAGTCACGACCAAACCCAGCCCAACTAAAGGCCATCTTTTTAACCAAACACTATCTTTTCTGTGTGACAGAGAAAGAGAGAGTAGAAATTTTTTAAATAATCATTGAGTTCTGATATAAAAGTTGAAAAGCAGGCAGAAGCAAATGAATGAAATATTCCAGGGCAAAACCAACTCAGAGCTATTACAAAGAAGTTATTCACAAATTTTATTTATTAATAGTGTGAAGTCATCCAATCAGATTACTTTTCTCACAATTACTATAATGAATAACAGGAAAATAGGGTGGGGATTTTGTGAGTTGCGTTTTCATCGCTTAGGCAGGGAGAACAAGCACACAGAAGTTTAGCAAAGGACAACCTAGGAAGGAATGCCAAAGACAGCAGCAGCTTGAGAAAGGACTGCTTACCCAACTATGAGAGATGAATGAGTATACAGGCCAACTTTGTCTATTTCACAATTTTGCCAGGGTCAGCCTTGTCCAACTGAGAAAAGAAAATAGCTAACACGTAAGCATTTACTATATGCCAGATAATGTTCTAAGTACTGAATATATTATTAACTAATCTAATCCTCAGAACTCTATATTAATAGTGGTACCTGTTTCATAATCTCCAATTTTAAAGACTGGAAACAGGAAAAGAAAAGTTGAATAACTTTCCTGAAGTGACAAAACTACTGTGTGGCAAAGCCAGGATTTGAACTTGGGCATTCTGGCTCCAAAGTCTGTACTAAACAGACAAGGTAATAAAAATACGTTTATACTGCAGCCCATAGTCACTTATTCCCATTATCCAGAATTTGGACAACTAATAAACAGTACTGAGTGACTCACTAAACAGTCTTTCCTAGATAACTAATAACAATCTCTAAACAAGCAAACTAAACTTGAAAACACACACTTGGTCAAATTTTATTAGCTTTTTAAGTTACACAGACTCTTCCCAAAGCTTATTTAGATTGAGAACTACTGCAAAATGGCTAAAAAGTTAAGTAAGAAGGACCTAAAAAGTTATTTCTAAAAACAAGATAACACTAAGTTTTCCATGTAAAATTGAATGGGGAAAAGAAAAAAAACAACCTCATATATACATCACGGCTTTTGACTATAAAATGCTTTTTAAGTATTTTTTATTCTGGAGGCAATCCCTGGAGACGAAAATATAAAAGTCAGCTTGACTTCTCTTAAACCAATACACTTATCCAAACTACTGAAGAAATGAAAGTATATTAATTAAAAGTACATCAACAGAAAACCTTCCATTTTCATTGAGACAACTGAAAAAGGGCAAAGTCTCCCCAAATGACAGGCATGTGTGAATTTCACTACTTATCCATGGCCTTGTATTAGAGCAAAGACTGTGAGACAGTAAATAAATCATTTTTATTGCTAAGAGCCTCAGTTTTCTCATCTGTGAAAAAATGAGTTAAGATGATCTCCAAGGACTCCCTTGGTGGCACAGTGGATAAGAATCTGCCTGCCAACGCAGGGGACATGGGTTCAACCCCTAATCCAGGGAAATTCCACATGCCATGGAGCAACTAAGCCCATACGCCTCAACTACTGAGTCCAGGTTCTAGAGCCCATGAGTCACAGCCAATGGGCCCCTGTGCCACAACTACTGAAGCCCTCACGCCTTAGAGCCCATGCACCACAATCAGAGAGTAGCCCTTGCTGTCTGCAACGAGAGAAAGCCCCCATGCAGCAGTGAAAACCCAGCACAGCCAAAAACAAATAAATATAGCAGAGTTTGTAAAAACCCTAACTCACAGAGTCTCACACTCTTCTATGTAAAGACTCACTTTGCTAAGTCACTTCAGTCGTGTCCAACTCTGTGCGACCCCACAGACGGCAGCCCACTAGGTTCCTCTGTCCCTGGGATTCTCCAGGCAAGAATACTGGAGTGGGTTGCCATTTCCTTCTCCAATGCATGAAAGTGAAAAGTGAAAATGAACTCGCTCAGGTCGTCCCCGACTCTTAGTGACACCAAGGACTGCAGCCTACCAGGCTCCTCCGTCCATGGGATTTCCCAGGCAAGAGTACTGGAGTGGGGTGCCATTGCCTTCTCCAAAGACTCACTTTAGGGGGGGCAGATAAATTGGGAGCCTGGGATAGACATACGCACACTACTATATATAAAATAGATAGCTAATAAGGACCCACTACTGTACAGCACAGGGAACTCTACTCAATGCTCTTTAATGGTATACTGTGTGCTCAGTCGTGTACAACTCTGTGACTCCATGGGCTGTAGCTCACCAGGGTGCTCTGTCCATGGGATTCTCCAGGGAAGAATACTGGTGTGGGTTGCCATTTACTTCTCCAGGAGATCTTCCCAACCCAGGGATCAAGTCTTTAAAAAGATTCACTTTATTCATTTTGCAAATAAACACTTTTTAACTTTTCCCTGCTCCATCTGTGACAAACTCCAACAGTCAAGCCCAAATTTTAAAATATGCACTTAATATTAAGTTAATGATCACTTAATATACCTAAACAGTATCAAAATCCTATTTCTAAAACAAAGTTATATCAATAAATTCATATATAATACCACCAATGAATTATTTGTGCCAAATAATGCATCAAACTCAAAACTGAGTTTTGAGATGTAACTAGCAGTTTATAGGATCGTAGGAGATAGAGACTCAAACTGATTCCATGGAGATCCAATCAGTAAATTCCTATGGGTTTGTGTATATTAAAACTTGTACTTAGTTGCTCAGTCATGTCTGACTCTTCACAACCCCATGGACTGCAGCGTGCCAGGCTCCTCTGTCCTAGGGATTCTCCAGGCAAGAATACTGGAGTGGGTTGCCATGCCTTCCTCCAGGGGATCTTCCCAACTCAGGGATTGAACCCAAGTCTCCCGCATTGCAGGCGAATTCTTTACCATCTGCGCCACCAAAGGAGCCCATATTAAAACTTAAATATGTGCTAAAAATTAAACATGGAACTGATATTAAGAAGTTATTAAAATTTTAAGGTGTGATTAACAGTATGGTATCTATGTTTCTAAAAGAGTACTTCTCTCTTAAGAGACACATGCTGAGTTATTTACAGTATTATGTCTTGAATTTGCTTTAAATCCACTGGGGAGAAGCAAGAAGAATATAAATGAAACAAGACTGGACATGTGTTGCTAACTGGGTGATGGATTTACATGAGAATTCATTCTCCCAGTCTCTCTGTATGTCTGTTTGAAATTTTTCACAATGAAAAGTTTTAAAATCTATCAAGAAGGTAACAAATGCTATTGCAGACTAAGAATCAAGCCTTTAATTCTAAGACTAGATTGTTAAGACGAGAAAAGGATCAAGAGGCAGTATGTTGTGTATTGTTAAGACTGTTACTCAAAACTTGGTCCAGGGTCCTGTGATATTCTACAAACTGTTTACTAGTCTACAGAGAAAATGAGTAATTTTACTAGCAATTTTAAAGAATTTTATGATTGCTGAAAATAGTAGTAAAACATCTGAGCATGTGTTTGAGATGCAATGCTAAAACATTTGAAAAACTTCTCTTTTTACAACTCACAGGTATGGTTCATTAGAGAGAGAAAACATATCACAATATGAACCAGCTTCTCTCACACTAAACTTGCAGATGAGTATCACACTTCAGAAAACCAAGACAGACTTAAATTGGAGTGACAAAAATCCATCTTTTCAACATTTCTTAGGAACCCAGGCAAAAACTCTCAACAAAATAGAAACAAATCAAATCCAACAATGTATAAAAAGAATTCTACATCAGAACTAAATGGGGTTTATTCCAGATATGCAAGCTTAGTTCAATGTTCAAAAATCAATACACATAACACATTCTATCAACAGGCTAAAGGAAAAAAAAAAAATCACATGACCACATACATACATGAAGAAAAAGTATTTGACAAAATCCAACATGATTTAAAAAAAAACAAACAGCAGATTTCAGGGGAACCTTCTCAATGCAATAAAGAGCATGTACAATAAATCTGCACATCAACTTTACACTTGATGGTGAAAAACTAGACACTTTTCAGCTAATACCCATATTAGGGCAAGGTCATCCCCTCTCACCACTCCGTTTCAATGTCAAACTGGAAATTCCTGCGAGTACTGTAAAATAAGAAAAGAAAAGAAAAAGGATACAGATTCGGAAATAAGAAATAAAACTGTTCATATTCACAGATGACAGGATTGTCTACGAAGAAAATCCAAAAAAGAATCAACAAAACTACAGCTACTACAGGACTATAACAGGATTGCAGGATAAAGGTTAAGTAAGTCAACTGCTTTCCTATATACGCAATAAACAAATGGAATTTGAAATTTAAAACACATCACCATTTATATTAGCACCCCCAAAAACGGATTAAAGTCAGAGAACTTAGTATTCTGACTTCTTGACTTACTATACAGTTACAGTGGGCTTCCCTGGTGTTTCAGATGGTAAAGAATCCGTCTGCAATGCAAGAGACCTGGGTTTGATGTCTGGGTTGGGAAGATCCCCTGGAGAAGGGAATAGCAACCCACCCCATTATTCTTGCCTAGATAATTCCATGGACAGAGGAGCCTGGCAGGCTGCAATCCATGGGGTCACAAAGAGTCGGACAGGACCGAGCGACTTTCACTTTCATACAGTTACAGTAATCAAAACACTGGTACCGGTGAAAGAACAGGTCAATGAAATGGAACAGAGCCCAGAAATTGATCCACACATACAGAATCAACTGATATTTGACTTGAATAAGGAAAGGCAATACAATGGAGAAAAAATCCTTTCAAAAAATTGTGCTGAAACCACTGGACAACCACATGCAAAAACAAAAATGGCTCACAGACCTTACACCCCTCACAAAAATTTCCTCAAAATGGATCACAGACCAAACATTAAATTGTTGTTGTTGTTCAGATGCTCAGTCGTGTCTGACTCTTTGCAACCCCATGAACCATGCAGCATGCCAGGCTTCCCTGTCGTTCAGTATCTCCTGGAGTTTGCTCAAACTCATGTCCTCTGAGACAGTGATGCCATTCCACCATCTCATCCTCTGTTGTCCCCTTCTCCTCCTGCCTTCAATCTTTCCCAGCATCAGGGTCTTTTCCAATGAGTCAGCTCCTCCTATCAGAGGGCCAAAGTACTGGTGCTTCAGCACCAGTGCATCCCATGAATATTCAGGGTTGACTTCCTTTAGGATGGACTGGTTTGATCTCCTTGATGTACAAAAGGGACTTTGAAGGGTCTTCTTCAACACCACAGTTAGAAAGCATCAATTCTTCGGGGCTAAGCCTTCTTTATAGTCCAACTCTCACAACCATACATGACTACTGGAAAAACCATAGCTTTGACTATATAGACCTTTTGTCGGCAAAGTGATGTCTCTGCTTTTTAATACACCGCTTAGGTTTGTCATAGCTATTCTTTCAAGGAGCAAGGGTCTTTTAATTTCGAGGCTGCAGTCACCATCTGCAGTGATTTTGGAGCCCAAGAAAATGAAATCTGACACTTTCCACATTATCCCCATCTATTTGCCATGAAGTGACAGGACCAGATGCCATGATCTTAGTTTTTTGAATGTTGAGTTTTAAGCCAGCTTTTTCACTCTCCTTTCACCTTCATCATGAGGCTTGTAGATCCTCTTCACTAAATGCAGAGCTATAAAATTCCCAGAAGATAATATGAAAGGAAATCTAGATAAACTTGACTATGCCAATGACTTTTCAGATAAAACCCAAAGACACAATTCATGAAAGATATACTTGATAAACTGGATTTATTAAAATTGAAAATTTCTGTTCTACAGAAGACATGGTCAAGAAAATGACAAGATAAGCCAAAAAATAGGGAAAAAATATCTGATAAAGACTGTTATCTAAACTATAAAGAGCTCTTGAAACTCAATAATAATAAAACACTCTAATTAAAACAAGGGAAAAGACCTGAACAGACACTTCATCAAAGAAGATATACAGATGACAAACAAGCATAAGAAAAAATATTCAACATTATACCTCATCAGTATGGGGTCGCACAGAGTCAGACACAACAAGCGACTTAGCAGCAGCAGAGAACTGCAAATTAAGACTGCAATGAGATATGACCACACAGCTCTTAGAATGACCAAAATCCAGAACACTAATAACAAATGCTAGAAAGGATACAGATCAACAAGAACTCTCATCCATTGCTGACTGGAATGCAAAGTGATACAACCAAGGTGCGAAGAGTCTGGCAATTTCTTCCCTTGTAACTCAGTCGGTAAAGAATCCACCTCCATTGCAGGAGATGGGGGTTCAATCCCTGGGTTGGGAAGATCCCCTGGAGAAGGAAATGTCAACCCACTCCAGTATTTTTGCCTGGAAAACCCCATGGACAGATGAGGCTGGTGGGCTACAGTCCATGGGGCCCCAAGGGTCAGACACAACTTAGCGACTAAACCACCACCAGTGTTTCCTCGTTGTTTAGTCACTAAGTTGTGTCTGACTCTTTGTGACCCAATAGATTGCTCTGTCTATGGGATTTCCCAGGGAAGAATACTGGAGTGGGTTGCCATATCCTTCTCCAGAGGACCTTCCCGACTCAGGGAGTGAACCCACATTTTCTGCATTGGCACACGGGTTATTTACCACTGAGCCACCAGGGAAACCCCTATTCTTGCCACGTTGTTGTTATTCAGTTGCTAAGTCACATGTCCAACTTTTTGCAACCCCATGGACTACAGCAAGCCATGCTCCCCTGTCCTTCACTATCTCCCAGAGTTTGCTCAAACTCATGTCCACTGAGGTGATGATGCCATCTTATCATCTCGTCCTTTGTCACCCCCTTCTTCTTCTGCCCTCAGTCTTTCCCAGCATCAGGGTCTTTTTCCATTGAGCGGGCTCTCTTACCATATGACCAAGCAATTGTGCATCTTGGAATTTACTCCAAGGAGTTGAAATTATAGGTCCATACAAAACCCTGCACATGGATGTTTATAGCAGCTTTATTCATAACTGCCAAAACTTGCAATCAACCAAAGTAAAGAAGGTGAATGGATAAACTGTAGTACATCCAGACAAGAAAACAGTACTAAAGAAAAATGAACTAACAAGCCATGAAAAGACACGGAGGAACCGTAAAGGCATATTACTAAGTGAAAGAAGCCAGTCTGAAATGGCTATAATGGTTTGATTCCAAGTACATAACATTCTGAAAAAGGCAAAACTATGGAGATTACAAAAAAAAGATCAGGGGTTGGTGAGAGGGAGGGATGAACAGACAGAACACAGAGGATTTTTAGGGCAATGAAACTATTCTGTATGACATTATAATGGTGGATACATGTCATTACACATTTTTCAAAACCCATAAAATGTACACACCAAAAATGAACCTCAATGTAAGCTATGTACTCTGGTAAATATGCATCATAGTAGACTCATCAACATAACAAATGCACCACTCAGGTGCAGGATGCTGACAGTAAAAGAGGTTATGCATGTGTAGCGTGAGGAGTATAAAAACTTTATTTTCTGCTAAATTCTGTAGTGAACCTAAACTGCTCTAAAAAATAAACACTTTTAAAAATCTACTTAACAATGTTTTTAGTCACTAATATCCAGGAAATAATTTCTTAAAAAAAAAAAAAAAAACAGTCCTCAGAACGACAGGAAGTCTTTAAAACTACGTAACTTTTGGTGTGAACTTATTAGTAAAACTGCTCTAAAAAATAAAATCTGGGTTCCCCTGGTGGTCCTGTGGTTAAAGAGTCCACCTTGCAATGCAGGAGACACAGGTTCGATCCCGAGTCTGGGAAGAGCGCACATGCCTCAGAGCAACTAAGCCCATGCGCCACCACTCTGAGTCCACTAGCCCTAGAGACCCATCCACAGCAAGGGAAGCAGCACAATGAGACGCCGGCACACCGCAACCCAAAAGCAGCCCTCACAGAGCACCCAAGACCCAGCGCAGCCAAAGATAAATGAATAAACAGAAGTGCCAAAAAAATAAATGAAAAATGAAATCTGAAATATGTTCACACCCAACATTTTAAATTTTAAAAAGACACTGAAATTAACATGAAGGGCTCCCACTAGCTAAATGTGAATCAACTCAAGCACCCACATAAAAATAGGAAAAGATTTTTGAAGTACGGACTAAAAGAAAACTCCGTTAGGTCTCCAAACTAACAAATAAATAATGGAGAAGACAAGTTCTTCCTTACAACAGAAATCAAAGAAATACAAAAGAACTAACTGGATTAAAAATTCACCATTTGGCAATCTTCCCACTAGAATAAAAAAAAATGGGTCACGAGTGAACATTAAAACTAGTAGATGAATATTTGAGTATTAACAGGATATTTAAATAGTCTCTAAGTATTTCCCCAAAATCATAACTGGTTATGTCACCAAGCCAGCAGACACCTTAACTAAATAATCAAAGTTAACCACACCAGGAAAAATATCATTTGCCTTTTGTTATATTGTTCTAAGAACAAAACTGTGTGGTATTCTTGCCAAAAAGTACATCCTCTGACTACAATCATGAGAAAACATCAGAAATGCCGTATTAAGCGACTTTCTACAAAATTGCATGAGTGTGCTAAGTCACTTCAGTCATATCCAATTCTTTGTGACCCTATGGACTATAGTCCGTCAAGCTCCTCTGTCCACAGGATTCTCCAGGCAAGGATACTGGAGTGGATTACCGTGCCCTTCTCCAGGGTATCTTCCTGACCCAGGGATCAAATATCCGCAGCTCTTATGTCTCCTGCATTGGCAGGTGGGTTCTTTACCACTAGTGCCACTTGGGAAGCCCTACTACAAAATTACTAATCCTATATTCTTCAAAAACTTATCATGAAAAACAAGGACTTTATTGTTCCAATTAAAGGAGCTTATAAAAAACAAACACATGATCTCAGATTTTCTTTTGTGTTTATAAAGAACATTAAAAGAACTGGCAAAATTTAAGTAAGATTTATAGAATCTTATTCTTAAGAATTAATCACATTGTTAATTTCCTGACTTTGATACCTCTATTGTGGTTACATAGGAGAAAGCCCCCCCCGCCGCCTTTTTTTATTAATAAAATATACACTGAAATATTTAGAGATTAAAGGATATCAAGACTGCAATTTACTTTCAGACAGTTCTGGTGGGAAAACATATTTGTATTTATATATATCCATGTGCGTGCGTGCTCAGTCGTGTCCTACTCTTTGTGACCCCGTGGACTGTAGCCCACCAGGCTCCTCTGTCCATGGGATTTTCCAGGCAAGAATACTGGAGTGGGTTACCATTTTCTCCTCCAGGGGGTCTTCCTGATCCAGGAGCAAACCTGCATCTCTTGTCTCCTGCACTGGCAAGCGGGGTCTTCACCACCGTGCCACCTGGGAGTCCACGTAACAGGCACACCACAGTCCTTCTGTATGAGAGCAAATGTGGCCTCCTACATTCCAAATATTTCTCAAGAACTGTAGGTTCTTTCTACCGCTACCACCAAGTCTTAGTTCATTACTTCTCTCAAATATTTTATTATTTTAACTTGTCTTCCTACTTTAATACTTCACATAAGTAATCGGTTCAAAAAAGAAAAATCTGGTTTTGTTATTCAGCAACTTTAAAAATGTCAACACCCCACTAAAGTTAAAAGTCTTAAAAAGAACATAAAAGATCCTTACAAACACAAACACATGTGTGCGTAAAGAATATTCTACAGTATTTTCCTTCGGTGATTTACTGCCTTTCACCAAAGCATTATTAAGGGAAAATGTACTGTATTTTACTTTGGGAAGATGAGTTTCATCTCTCGATATTTCATATAGAGAAGAATGCACTGCATTTCTTAGATGTGAGTTCATGTCCCTCTCCACCTGTTACTGACTCGGGATTTTGCCAAATCCTTGAGATCCAAGGCTCTTCACCTGAAAAAATTATGATGTCTTATCTGTCTTTCAGTTCAGTTCAGTTCAGTCGCTCAGTCGTGTCCGACTCTTTGCAACCCCATGAATCGCAGCACGCCAGGCCTCCCTGTCCATCATCAACTCCCGGAGTTCATCCAGACTCACGTCCATCGAGTCAGTGATGCCATCCAGCCATCTCATCCTCTGTCGTCCCCTTCTCCTCCTGCCCCCAATCCCTTCCAGCATCAGAGTCTTTTCCAATGAGTCAACTCTTCACACGAGGTGGCCAAAGTACTGGAGTTTCAGCTTTAGCATCATTCCTTCCAAAGAACACCCAGGGCTGATCTCCTTTAGAATGGACTGGTTGGATCTCCTTGCAGTCCAAGGGACTCTCAAAAGTCTTCTCCAACACCACAGCTCAAAAGCATCAATTCTTCGGCTCTCAGCCTTCTTCACAGTCCAACTCTCACATCCGTACATGACCACAGGAAAAACCATAGCCTTGACTAGACAAACCTTTGTCGGCAAAGTAATGTCTCTGCTTTTCAATATGCTATCTAGGTTGGTCATAACTTTCCTTCCAAGGAGTAAGCGTCTTTTAATTTCATGGCTGCAGTCACCATCCGCAGTGATTTTGGAGCCCCCAAAAATAAAGTCTGACACTGTTTCCACTGTTTCCCCATCTATTTCCCATGAAGTGATGGGACCAGATGCCATAATCTTCATTTTCTGAATGTTGTGCTTTAAGCCAACTTTTTCACTCTCCACCTTCACTTTCATCAAGAGGCTCTTTAGTTCCTCTTCACTTTCTGCCATAAGGGTGGTGTCATCTGCATATCTGAGGTTATTGATATTTCTCCCGGAAATCTTGATTCCAGCTTGTGCTTCATCCAGCCCAGCGTTTCTCATGATGTACTCAGCATATAAGTTAAATAAGCAGGGTGACAATATACAACCTTGATGTACTCCTTTTCCTATTTGGAACCAGTCTGTTGTTCCATGTCCAGTTCTAACTGTTGCTTGGGGGCTAGTACCAATAATCTCAAGATCTACATCCTATAAATAATATGAACAAATGTCAGTTTGAAATAACACACCTTCGATTTCATATGAAGCTTCAGATCACAGAACATTTGTATTATTTCACTTCATCTTCAGAACCCTTGGGTACTTTCCAAACCCTCGGGTACAGAATCCCTCTGAGGTACAAGTATCTTCATTTTAATGACAATAAATCTGTGGCTTCAGGAAAGGTAATATGAACTTGCCTACGGTTCAGGAACTTGCCCAAACTTCAGGAAGTAAAGCCCAAATTCTGACTTCTATTTTTCCCAACTAATACACCACAGCCTTCCAGAGTTACAAAAACATTTTCCCAGAATGACATGTGGCTATTAGACTATAAGATGGACTGACTGTATAGTCAGTGTGTCTGGCTACCACGAGGCATTGGCACTACCTCCAAAACAAGTCCCCAAATCTGAGTTTTTCTCCAGATTACCCTATCATGCCCCTCCTCCAAGCCACCACCAACTCTCACATGGAGTACTACATAACCTCCCCACTAATCGTTGCTTCTAGTCTAGCCACCATCCTTGCATAGAAGCCAGATGCATCTCTTAGAAGCCTAAACCAAGCTACCACACAGGTCTTAAACCCTACTCACTCAGAATAAAATTAAAATTTCCCCAGTCTTTCTTGCAAATCTTTACATAAAAGCGGATTTCATTCTGTTCCTTTTTCAAGCAAGTTCAGGCTCGCCGTGAGAGTTTTCCAGGAGCAATCTCCTCTGCCTAGAATTCTCTCCCCCTAGATTTTCACACGGCCAGCTCTTGTCATCAAAAACTAGATTTAAATATTACCTCCTCAAAAATCTTCCCTCACCATATTGATGTCATTCTCCACCACATTATCCTACTTTCGTTACATTGCTGGCAGAGCGCTTATCACCACCTGGGTTTCGTTTGGGTATTTGGTTGTTTGCTTCTGTTTTTTCCTTGTTTGCTCTCTCTATATACTAGAATGTAAATACAGATTTTAAACTTAATACAACAAATAGCCTCATCATATCCCCTTCCCACACAGAAGCAACCCTTCCTTCTTCCTACCTGTAAAGACGATCCACACTGGAGAGGATCGTTTCTCCTTTCTCTGTTCTAGCTCCTCGACAATACTAGCCCTAAGGGAAAATGAGGAGTAGGGACTGGAGAAGAGTAAGGCACTCACACCCAGGTGTTAGGATCGACACTCCAACCTCAACCACATGCTTAAGCCACACTATACCCTCTGCTGGCCCTTATATGTGACGTGTAATCGTCACGTCTCCACCCCTTCACTATATATGGTTGCTTCTGCAAACAATGTTCTCCCATCCCGCTTGTGTGTGTGTGTACAGATGTGTATATATATATACATACACACACACACACCTAGAAACCTTCTTCAAAGCCTAGCTTAACTGTTTCCACTCCTGTACAACCCTTCTTGATCCAACCATAATTTTGTGCTAAATTAGTCATTTCTTTACCACTTCACAGTACTTTGTTTAGTGGATTAAGGTTTGTTTCGAATGATCAACTGTAAAAAAAAAAAACAACTCATTTTTATGTCTCTATAAACAGAGCTTGCTATAAAACAGCCGCTCACTGATCATTTAGTCAACAAAAAGCAATTCACTATTCTACTGATATCAAAGGATAGTATTTCAAACAAAGATTAGTCAAAAGTTCTGCAAATTGTTATCATTCCCACATTTAAAAACAAACTTTAGCGTCATTAAATACCAAAAAATGAAGTTAATTACCCACCCCAATCAGAAAAGGATTTAGAAGTGACTTGTTAAAAGTTACAGAAATGTCTTGCCCTCAGAATTCCAATCACAAGGATACTGCTGCAACCCAGTACAACTCCATTTCTCCATCTGCAACGTCAGGATAATTTCTTCAGACACCCAGGGAATGCTGTCTTGCAATAATCAATTTTAGTTGAGAATAATTATGTTACTAAAGCTAACTGAATTTCAGCAAATGATGCTGGGACTACTAGGCAGCCATCTGCAAAAGGAGTAAAGTTGGATCTCTATCTCATACTACATACAAAACTCAAAATTATCAAAGAGCTAAATGTAAGAGCAAAAACTGTAAAATCTGTAGAAGAAATGCAAATCTTCTTGACCTTGGATTAGACAATGGCCTAAGAGATAACACCAAAAGCATAAATGACAAAAGAAAATAGATAAACTGGACATCAAAATCAAAATCTTTGTACTTCAAAGAACGCAGAGAAAAGTAAAGAGATAACCTATGGAATACGAGAAAATATTTGCAAACCACTTGCAAATCATCTGACTTCTACCCAGAATATATAAAAAACTCTCACAATCCAACAATAAAAAGACAAATAATCCAACTGAAAAATGGGCAAAGGACTGTAATAAACATTTCTCTAAAGCTACACGAATGACCAATAAGCACGTGAAAACATACTCAATACCATCAGCCATTAGAGAAATGCAAGTAAAAACTAGGAGACACCACTTTACTCAGATGGCTATAATAAAAAAGACAACAAGTGTTAATGAGCATGTAGAGAAATGGAATCCTCATAATACACTGCTGGAAGAGAACAGTCACAAAATCCCTCAAAGGTTAAGCACTGAGACACCATATAACCCAGCAATTCCAATCCTAGGTATATACCCAAGAAAAATGAAAACTTACATCCCCGCAAAAGCTTGTACACAATGTTCATAGCAGCATATTTCATAAAAGCCAAAACATAGAAAAAAACTAAATGTCCCTCGAAGAACAGAAAAATATGAACAAAATGTGATATACACCCATATACGGAATATTCATTATGCAGCCATAAAAAGAATGAAGTACTAATATATGCTACAACATGGATAAACATTAAAACATCAAGCTAAGTGAACAAAGCCAGACACAAAAAGTCTTACCCAGAAAGTTCCAAAAAGCAAAAACTTGAAATTTACACAGACAACTACTTACATAGCATTGTATTAAGCTTTATAAGTAATCTAGAGATGACTTAAAGTGTACAGAAGGATGTGCATAAACCTATGGATCTAAGCAAACCTTAAATACTTGGTTATTTCATATAAAGGAACTGGGTACCCCTGGATTTTGAAATCCGAGGGGGATCCTGGAACAAATCCCCCATGGATACTGAGGGACGACCATATTGTATGATTCCTTCACGGCAAATAAATGGGCAGAAAATGGAAAACAGTAACAGACTTTATTTTCTCGGGCTCTAAAATCACTGCAGATAGTGACTTCAGCCACCAAATTAGAAGACCCTTGCTCCTTGGAAGAAAAGCCATGACAAACCTAGACAACGTATTAAAAATCAGAGACATCACTTTGCAGACAAAGGTCCGTATAGTCAAAGCTATGATTTTTCCAGTAGTCATTTATGATGTGAAAGTTGGCCCATAAAACGGCTGAGCACCAAAGATTGATGCTTTCAAACTGTGGTGCTGGAGAAGACTCTTGAGAGGACATCAAGGAGATCAAATCAGTCAATCCTAAAGGAAATCAACCCTGAATATTCACTGGAAGGAAGGACTCATGCTGATATTCCAATACTTCGGCCACCTGATACAACCGACTGGTTGCGAAAGACTGATGCTGGGAAAGACTGAGGGTAAGAAGAGAAGGGGACAAGAGTGGATGAGATGGTCAGATGGCATCATCGACTCAATGCACATGAGTCTGAGCAAACTCTTTGACAAGGAAACCTGGCATGCTGCAGTCCATGGGGTTCCAAAGAGTCGGACATGACTGAGTGACTGAACAACAACCAATTTACATAGAACAGGCAAATCCACATAGAAAGTAGATTTCCAGTTGCCAGGAACTGGGGCAAAGGGAGATGACTGCAAATAAGTACAGGGTCTCTTTGGAGGGTGAGAGAAATGTTCTGAATAGTGGTGATGGTTATATAACTTTGTGAATACACTAAAAACTAATGAAATGAATACTTTAAAGGGGTGAATTTTACATTATATGAACTAAACTTAGTTATATGAACTAAGTTTATTTAAGCTGTTTAATATTTTTAAATTTGGACCATTGTTGACATCTTTATTGAATTTGTTACAACACTGCCTGTTTTATGTTTTCGTTTTTTTGCCACTAGGCATGTAGGATCTTAGCTCCCTGACTAGGGATCGATCCTGGACCCCACGCACTGGAAAGCTAAGTCTTAACCTCTGGCCCACCAGGGAATACCCTAAGCTGATATTCCTTAAAATTAAGAAACACCTGGAGATGTGCAACTGATTTTCAACAATGCTTTTATCCATTTGAATAGTTTTTACTTATGTAAATTCAATCCACATAAAAATCTGACTTGCCAAACAATACAAAATAAAAAACCAAAATTGCGTTGTGTTACTTGAGAGGGAGTGGGGCAGTCTGCCCTCAATAAATTAACTATAAAAATAAAGGAAATCAGTGTTTGTTTTCATTACTAAAAAATTCATTAGGCACCTGAAAAATTATTAATTTTATGTTCAATTTACCTAACCAACCTCCATTTTAAAATCCAAACTAATGACTCCTGTCAAACCAAAATACCAGACAGCAAAAAATGCTTACTGATCCTGATTTCTCAAGTGGTGAAATTACTGATGTAATTCTATGAAAGTCCCTTTTACAAATGCAAGTAGCCTAAGTAAAAATGTTTAGTGTTTCTGCAAAGTTAACAGACTAATGTTAGCTTCAATTATGCTAAAAAGGTTTCCGAAGCTTAAAAAAAGTTTTTATGTAAACTAGTTTCTAAAAACCAATCAATTTTAAGGGGGAAAAAGGTATTTTGATGAACTGGAGGAAGAGCACAAGTTTCCATATAGATGCAATGGATAAATCAAGATGATTTACTGCTAGGAGACTCTGTATCCACAAACCGTCAGGCCTCCCACTCACACATACAACACAACAGGAACATACACACCTATTTTCCAACTGCATCAGCAACCACCCGTGTACCGCATAATTACACGTATTATCCTTGGTAAACAAAACTACTATGGACCAGTTTGTTTGTGTTTTTCTTCCAACAGTTGACAGGCAGCAGTGAATCACATTCTCCTGAGCCTCACCTGCCTCATGACCAGTGACACACGCAGCCAACAACTGAGGTTAAAGATGCAAACAGATGACAGATGAACTTCCCCTCCCAGGATGCTAAATGCTACCTGTACACTTCCCTGGTGGCTCAGTGGTGAAGAATCTGCCTGCAGTGCAGCTGACACAGGTTCAATCCCTGGATCGGGAAGATCCTCTGGAGAAGGAAACAGCAATCCACTCCAGTATTCTTGCCTGGGAAATCTCATGGACAGAGGGTCCTGGGAGGCCACAGTCCCTGGGGTCACAAAAAGTCGGACACAACTTACAACTAAACATCAACAACAATACAAATATGAAACGACCAACCCTTAATGTCACTGGTGCCAAATTCAAACCCAAGTAACCGACCCAGACTCAAAGATGAAATAAACCACGGACCTGTAGTACTTACTTTTATTTGAATAACACAATGATCATTATCAAAATGTTAAGCATCCTCTATAGAAAGAATTATGCTGATAATGTTGCTTAGTCTCTACACCGTGTCCAACTTTGTGTGACCCCATGGATTGTAGCCTGCCACCAGGCTCCTCTGTCCATGGGATTCTCCAAGCAAGAATACTGACATGGGCTGCCATTTCCTTCTCCAGGGGATTGTCCCAACTCAGGGATCGAACCTGCATCTCCTGCTTGGCAGGCAGATTTAAAAAAAAAAAAAAAAAAAAAACACTGAGCCACTTAGATACAAACATACTGGCAAAAAAAAATTTTTTAGAGATTGTCATAGTTTCCAATGGATTGCAGCACGCCAGATTTCCCTGGCATGCTGCAGTCCATGGGGTCGCAAAGAGTCAGATACGACTGAACCAACAGTTTCCAGTATTTTGCCTCATATATCAAAGTTCCAGCAACTCCAATACTTAGAGAAGTACAAACTTCATATTCTAGAACATCTCTAAAACCAAAAACACTTTGTCAGACCATGTATCCATATTTTCAGAGCGTAATATATGGTGCACAGATGTAGGGCTTAGGGTTCACACCCAGTCCTCAAAGATCTTAAAAATCTAGTTGGGAAGTAAAATAAAAAGATAAATCGAAATCCAGGCCAGCATATTGTGAGGAGGAGGAAAAAAAAAAAAGATGAGGAAAACAGTCTCACACTGCGGAGGTGAGAATAGACCTCTTGGGGTTGAAGTAGTCAAGAAGGCTTCTCAAGGCCAGAATAAAGGGAATATCTATGAACACAAGAAGAAGAGGGTTTCAAACAGAAAGAAAAGCACAAAGAAAGGCCAAGAGGGACTTCAAAGGAACAACAAACAAGTTAGTTTGGCTGGAACTACAAGATTCACAAAGGGAAGAAATGAGAGTTAAGACTGAAGAATGGATCAGGGCCAGATTATAGAGAAACCTGAAAACCACGCCGAGGAGTTAAAACTTTACTTTGCATGTAACAGGGAGTGTCTGGAAGTTTTTATGTTGTGATGTGAGAAGGTGAATGTTAACATGTGCAAGATATTATTTACTCAAAGCATTAGTAAAGCACAAATACTCCAGGTGAAACACATCACCAGGAGAAAAACATATTCAAAGTCCAGGTACAAGAGCTTCTTTGGGGGGAAGGAGGGAAGTGAGCAGCAGTGCACAAATACTGACACTGACCCAAGTTAAACAAAAAGCTACAGAGGTCTACTTTTGCAATCCCCATTTGTTTAAAGTTTCCACCTATTATAAAAGCAAGCTAAGCACAAAAGCATACTCAACAGCTCTCACTGTATCAATTACACACAGGAGGCAATTTACAGCAAATATCCTACACCTGGGTCATGAGTTCCAAACCTATGCTAAGCCTCAGATTTTAAATGTAATATGCCAAAACCTTTATCAGCGCACAGAACTGAATCAAGGCCACAAGCTTTAAAATACACTACCGTGAAAGAGTTCATCATACCAACCCAAGCACATTCCAAAAGTAAATAAATGGGTGTCTCAATGCTCCCAAGCATTAATAAAAGGGCTTGAAACAACAACAGAAATAAAAATCCCTCATGACATTCAAACAGGATCCTCCCCAAAGATTTAAATATGCCATTACTGTCCTCTCAGTGCCACTAACAGCCTTACAAAAACAATGTTATGAAATTTTAGCATAAGAAGGTGACTGCATATCTTGTCAAGAGCTAAAAATCAAACAGGGAAGCAGAGTTCTAAATTTCTTTATAATTGCCTCATTGAATTAATAATACTAATAACCAGGAGGAGAGGTCCAGCTTAATTTTTCACAAACGTAGATTAGATGATTTTCCTAAGGCCCCTAGCACAAGCCAAGATCAAAATTCCTCATGGTTTCCCCTGGCTTATGGTTTGAACACTGAGTCATCCGTGCTTGATCAAAACATGGGTACCCTTGAGGTCGCACAAGTGATAAAGTCAACTAAAAAAAGAGACCTCAGGAAAAAACCACTCATTATATAACGTTTCTAAGAGCGAAACATTTCTCTTCAACTGGATTCCTAAGACATTTTTGTACATTAAATTTATTGACAACAACGTAACAGATCATAGAGGGAACACACAGACCACAATACTTGGGTGGAAGGGGACGGCGTTTAACCTGATACAAGTCTACGGAGTTACGGAATCAATTGACTGAAATACCAAATTCTCTGCCAGAAGAATTTCCAAACACCGGGGTTATCTCAAAGATAAATGGGGTCGGCTCAAACTTCCAGGCTGAACCTCAATTGCTGGCCCCTCGAGCTTAACATGCAAGTATTCATTATGGTCCTTTTGTCTGTGGAATGACCCCACACACCAAGCCACAGCCAAGGGAATAACAAGGTAAGTGTGCACGGAACCATCGTTTATTGCGAGCGAGAGGGCCAGACAATCTTTCCACTAGTCAGCTTCTCCCCTTCACCAGCCCCCCACCGCCCCTCAGCCCACCCCTGTCGCCCCCACCTTTATTTTCTGAGAAAAAGGGAAACAACGGGAGGCCACCGCGAGAGGCGGAGAGGAAGCCGCCGGGGGGTGGGCTGAAATACAAGTTTGGGGGGACCGGTACCAACTTGTGGCGACGGACCCAAGTATTGAGGGCCCTATTGCAGACCAGCCCGTAGGTGGCAGGAAAAGAAGTTGGGGTGGGGGGAATGGAGGGGGGGGGACGTAATCTGGCGGAAGAGAGGCGGCAGGGCAGGCAGCGCGTCCAGCCGCGGCGGACCGATGGTCCGTAAACAAGCCGGGCGGACCCACACCCTCCCACAGCCCCGGGCCTGTCCCCTCACTAGGAAAGCCCAAGATGGAAGCGCGGCGAGGCCAGCCCGTGCCCCCCTCCCCTCTCCTCGCCGGCGACGCTGCCCCCGGGGGTGGGGTGGGGGAAGACACAGAGGGGGCGGCCCGGGAGACCCGGCGGCCAGGGTGCCGTGAGGGAGCGAGGGGCCGGCCAGGCCGCGCGGCGGGGCCGTCAGGGGCCTGAGGCAGGGCGCCCTCCCCGGGGGCCCCGGTTACCTGGCGGCAGCTCCTCCTCCAGCTCCTGCTCCTCCTCCCCGTCCGACGCTCGGCGCCCGGCAGCCGCGGCGGCGGCGGCGGCGGCGGCGGCGACTCCCCCCCGAGCAGCCCGCGGCGACGAGCCGAGCCCGGCCCCTCTCCGCCTCCCTCCGCGCCTCCGCCCGCCCCGCTGCTGCCGCCTCCGCCCTCTCCCCACAGTCAGGACATGGTCTCCGCGGACCCGCGCGCGGCTCCCGCTGCCGGAGGCGGGGGCAGAGGGGCGGAGAGCAGGCGCGGAGGCGGGGGGACGCCGAGGGGAGGGGGGAGCGAGGAGGGGAGGCTGCCTCGGACGCAGCGGGCTCCTAATGGCGGCGGTGAGAGGCCCCGGAGCCAAATAAACCCCGAGGGTAGCCGCACAACGTCAAGTCCGGACCCCGCAGCTCGTCGCCCTGTCATTGGCCCCGAGGCCGCCAGCGGCGCAGCCAATGGGCGGCCGCCTCTTTCCAGGCGCGGGAGGCGGGCGGTAGAGGGCTGACGTCACGCAGGCGCCGGCCACGATTGTGAGGCAGCAGCGCGCGCCAGCCCCCGAAGCCCCGCCCACTTTGCGGCGGCCGGGGCTGCGGAATCTCGGCGACTTGAGGGGGACGCAGAGAGGCGACCGTGTGGGCTCCGGAGACGCAGACGGGGCGACCAGGAGGCGTTCTCTTGGCTGCTTAACTCCTCGTGTCTCCTCTGTGCTACTGACTCGTCAGAAGTCTTAAGTCAACTCCCACGTCTCACCAAGTGAACTGCTTAGTGACAATTATGCATCACTTTTTCTCAACACAGTTTCAGATTCTTGATAAGACACTAAAGAATATAAATGTTTCAGTTCAGTTCAGTTGAGTCGCTCAGTCGTGTCCCACTCTATGCGACTCCATGAATCGCAGCACGCCAGGCCTCCCTGTCCATCACCAACTCCCCGAGCTCACTCAAACTGTCCATCGAGTCAGTGATGCCATCCAGCCATTTCATCCTCTGTCGTCCCCTTCTCCTCCTGCCCCCAATCCCTCCCAGCATCAGAGTCTTTTCCAATGAGTCAACTCTTCGCATGAGGTGGCCAAAGTACTGGAGTTTCAGTTTTAGCATCATTCCTTCCAAAGAAATCCCAGGGCTGATCTCCTTCAGAATGGACTGGTTGGATCTCCTTGCACCACAGTTCAAAAGCATCAATTCTTCGGCGCTCGGCTTTCTTTATAGTCCAACTCTCATATCCATACATGACTACTGGAAAAACCATAGCCTTGACTAGACGAACCTTTGTTGGCAAAGTAATGTCTCTGCTTAAATATTTGCTGCTGCTGCTAAGTCGCTTCAGTCGTGTCCGACTCTGTGCGACCCTATAGACGGCGGCCCACCAGGCTCCCCCGTCCCTGGGATTCTCCAGGCAAGAACACTGGAATGGGTTGCCATTTCCTTCTCCAATGCATGAAAGGGAAAAGTGAAAGTGAAGTCGCTCAGTCGTGTCCGACTCTTCAGGACCCCATGGTCTGCAGCCTACGAGGTTCCTCTGTCCATGGGATTTTCCGGGAGTAGGGTGCCATTGCCTTCTCCAGCATAAATGTTTAGGTTGAGGTAATTTAATTTTTATGTAGCTACTTTTTACCACGTCCATTTTTATTCCTGCTGCTGACTAAAAAAATGTAGTCATGCCTGAAAGGAGAGAGTTGTTTTATTTAGTGGGAATGTTTAGGACTCCGAGCCTGGGAGAGATCGTCTTAGTTCGGTCAGTTCAATTCAGTCGCTCAGTCGTGTCGGACTCTTTGCGGCCGCAGGGACTGCAGCACGCCAGGCTTCCCTGTCCATCACCAACTCCCGGAGCTTCCTCAAACTCATGTCCATTGAGTCAGTGATGCCATCCAACCAGCTCATCCTCTGTCGTCCCCTTCTCCTCCTGCCTTCAATATTTCCCAGCATCAGGGTCTTTTCTAATGAGTCAACTCTTCGAATCAGATGGGAGTTTCAGCTTCAGCATCAGTCCTTCCAATGAATATTCAGGACTGATTTCCTTTAGGATGGACTGGTTGGATGTTCTTGCAGTCCAAGGGACTCTCAAGAGTCTTCTCTAACAGCACAGTTGAAAAGCATCAATTTTTCAACACTCAGTTTTCTTTATGGTTCAACTCTCACATCCATACACGACTATTGGAAAAACCATAGCTTTGACTAGACGGACCTTTGTTGGCAAAGTAATGTCTCTGCTTTTTAATATGCTGTCTAGGTGGGTCATAACTTTTCTTCTCAGTAACTCTGAAAAAACTGCTCCAAGGAGGCAGGGAGGAAGTCAGGCTATATACAAGTTTGCAACAAAGGGAGCAGGCAGTCTGAACATCAAAGATCAAGTACCAGGTTAAGGAATTCAGCGTTCTATGTACAGGAAGATGCCAGCCCCTGGGCTCCCTGACTTCATTCCTTTCTTGTGTACCTCAGCTGTTGGGGGCCAATCCTGTTTCCTTGTTCATCTTAGGGAGTGGCAGGTGGCTGCTTCTTGCATCCCCCCAGCTCCTCAGCAATCACCGTGGGGGTGGCAGTGTCTGCTGGATCTCAGTTTGGGATCCCTCATTGAGGTTTGGAGGCCAGAAAATGCTGATGGCTGTGATAGTTCTTGTTGATTAACATGGCAGGAGATATTTTCTTTTCACACTGCCTTCCAGGCAGCTATCCATTTATATTTGTGTATGTGTAAATTTATAGTGTATATTACTCAGATACATACATATATACATGATGAGAAGGCATGGAGTTATATGCCAGTTACGTCTCAAAATTTAAAAAAAGTCCTAGAGAATTTGCTTTTTGCTCTCTTCTACTACTTCCTAGCTCTAGTTTGGGGAAACCTGATTTTCTAATGCCTGCCTTTTCTATAAGTGGTAAGGACCCCACGTTCTGAAGAGAATATGTTATATGGTGATGTTTTGTATATTTCTGTCTTTCTTTCTCTTTTTTTTTACTCTTGTTGTTCAGTCACTAAGTTGTGTCCGGCTCTGCAGCCCCACCCACTGCAGCACACCAGGCTTTCCTGTCGTTCACTCTCCTGGAGTTGGCTCAAACTCATGTCCATTGAGTCGGTGATGCCATCCAACCATCTCATCCTCTGTCGCCCCTTTCTCCCCCGACCTCAATCTTTCCCAGCATAAGGGTCTTTTCCAGTGAGGAGGCTCTTCTTGTCAGGTGGCCAGAGTATTGGAGATTCAGCTTCAGTATCAGTCCTTCCAATGAACGTTCACAGTTGATTTCCTTTAGGATTGACTGGCTTGATCTCCTTGATGTACAAGGGACTCTCAAGAGTGTTTTCCAGCACCACAGTTCTAAAGCATCAATTCTTTGGTGCTCAGCCTTCTTTATGGTCCAAATCTCTCATCCGTACACGACTACTGGAAAAACCATAGCTTTGACGCTACGGGTCTTTATTGGCAAAGTGATGTCTCTGCTTTTGTAATACACTGTCTAGATTTGTCATAGCTTTTCCTCTTTTACTGTAAATGTAGTCAAATAGCCTAAGTCATTTAGTCATTTACTAAAACCCCATGAGTATATCATATTTTTCTGGCTGGAAAAGTGAAAGTCTCTCAGTCGTGTCCACCTCTTTACAATCCCATGGACTATACAGTCCATGGAATTCTCCAGACCAGAATACTGGAGTGGGTAGCCTTTCCCTTCTCCAGGGGATCTGCCCAACCCAGGGATCAAAGCCAGATCTCCCTCATTTGCTTTTCTCAATGAGACTTCACCTTATACTTTCATACTTCAAATTTTATTTCAAGAATTTGAATGGACCATTAAAACACAGCAAGTCTTTAAAAGTTGTAAACCTCTTTAAAAGTTACCAGTTGGGGAAATATAGCACTGTCAAAGTGTTTAATAATAGCATTTCTATTGGAGTTCTCAGCTTCAATAGAAAGAATTTATTAGTCAGAGTTTGATCGGATTTTTAAAACTTGGATGGAAACCTCATTTAGTAAAACTATGCCTGATATTCTCAGTCTCTCTTTGCAGAAATATGCAAAGGTTGCATGTGCAGCTTCACTATGGCCACTGAAGAGAAATACCTTATATAACTGCTTCTCATCAACTGCCTCTTACCTAATCATTGGTATGTTATATAAACCATTCCTGTAATTTCGAGATTTTCAATAACCACCATCTTCCCGAAGCAACATTTTTGCTCAAGTACTCATCAATAAATTGAGCTTAAACTCCAAGTCATTTTCCTACGAAACTTAACACACATTCTCCAACATATATTGAGCACAATTGAAGTTAAAATTAAACCACGGTATTATGAAAGATCACATGGTTCCACCAACATTGCACTTTGAAAATATTTCAGAGCCTCTGAGAACCTCCAGCTTGCCCTGCCTGAATCTCCACTACAAGTTCCCGAGAACCACAGGATCAGGTGTTTTTGTTTAGTTTGAGTTGTAATTCATTTTATTAAGGAAAAAGGCTATTGTTTGAGTAAGCTTATTAACTCTTAATACAGTTTAGCAAACAAAGTCCATGTGCCGAGGAATAACAAGCACACCAAGATGAGTAAGACACGGTCTGTGTTTGAGGAAACTACAGCATAGGAACGAGGACAAGACAAAAATAACCATAATTATGATAGGCGGTAGATGTGCTAAGTAAATTCAAATAAAAATCATCTTGTAATTGAGAGGAAGAGCAACTCCAAAAATGACTCTATGTTGAAGCAGAAAAGGCATCTGATACCAAGCCAAGGGTTCTCAGCCCCAGTTACACATGAGGATCTTTTCAGAACACGCATATCTGGGGACCACCCAGAGCTACTGATGCCATCCCCAGCTGGAGAGCTTGCCCTGGCTATGTGTCAAACGTACTTCCCAGGTGAATATCATGTGCAGACAAATATTGCTATTGTACCAGCCCCACCGTGTGCAGATGTGGAAGCTAATGCCTAGAGGTTTTAAGTGACTTACCAAAAGCCAGACCATCTAAGTCTAAAATTAGAACGTAAAGCTCTTGATTCCCCAGTCAAATCTCCTTCCCGTTGCACCACATGCGAGTAAAAAGGATGTCAGCAAAGGCAGCAGACAGCACTGTCACAAAGACAGTGTTTGGCACAGAGACTGAATTATCATTCTCCTTACATATATTTCTGAGAACTATTTCATTGGGGAATTTTAAAAATCCTTTTTTTTTAAAAAAAAAAGTTCTTTATCTTAGAACCTTTTTAGTAAAGTGTAGGGAGGGACATTATAGTTTTGCTGACAACTAGCTTGTTTGGAGTTTTATTTCAGGTGTTTTTCAAACTATCTACAGAAGATATGGCTTCCCTGGTGGCTCAGTCAGTAAAGAATCTGCCTGCAATGCAGGAGACTGGGGTTCCATCCCTGGGTTGGGAAGATCCCCTAGAGAAGGAAATGGCCATCCACTCCAGTATTCTTGCCTGGGAAATCCCATGGACAGAGGAGCCTGGTGGGCTACAGTCCATGGTGTCACAAGAGTCAGACAGGAATTAGTGACTAAACCACCACCACAGAAGATAAAATTCTGTTTAATTTCCAGTGAAGGAATTGCTGTGAAGGTCTTGAATGTGAAACCATAGCTCTGTACTCAATTCCTTTACTAGTAGAAAGCCATGGAAAGGTTTGGAGCAGGCAGGTGCCAGTTTTTAGAAGTGAACCCGGAATACCTGTGAGACCAACCAATGTAGAACCAAAAACAAGGACAGAGAAACCAATAAAGAGTCAAAGACCTAAAACCTGTGGGAATGGAAAGGAGGGGGCAGCCATGAAATAGGGTGACCGTAGAATGTTCCAGATTTGCCAGCCTTTGAATCTGGAGTAGACGAAAGAATCGAAAGTCAGGGATAAAACTCAGGAGAGGAACTAGATAAGAGGTGATAGTGACCGCTGGACCGGGTGTGTTGAGATGCTAGGCTCAGAAGGAAATGTGCAACGCAGGGGAAATGTTGAAAACATGATAGACAGGACCTGGAGATAGACATTAGGCAGTTATCTGTGCAGAAGTTACCACTGAAGCCGAAAGGAGCAGGGAAGAAAGAGAGAAACTCCCAAAGGAAGAGAAAAAGATGGGTCAGAAAGACAGGCGATGAAGAGTTGTTCTGGAAGCTCGGGGGTGGAAGCCTCAAGAACACGAAGACAAACAGCCAGATTCCGCAGACTTAGGAGTTAGAACAGAGGAAAGGTCACTGGATTTGACAAACAAGAGCCTCAGTGACCTTCCAGAGAACAATACTCAGTAGGATGGTGGGGACAGAAGCCAGATTTCAAAAGCTACAGACATGTGTGGGCCTTGAAGCAGCGAGTATACACCAGTCTAAGATGTTTGGCAATGAGGGGAAGGCAGGGGATAAAAGAACAGACACAGGGAGGAACAAGAATGATGGAAAGGTTTTGTTAACTTTTACATTTTTTTTTTGTTTCGTTGTTGTTTTGGCCACGCCACGTGGCACATGGGATCTTAGTTCCCCAACCGGGGATCGGACTGGCACCCGCTGAAGCAGAAGCACAGAGTCCTAACCACCGGACCACAGGGAAGTCCCCTTTTGCTTTGGTTGGTTTCCTGGCCGCCTCAAGTCGTCTTACTTGTGGCCCTCAGGCTCAGCAGTTGTGATGCTCAAGCCTAGTTGCCCCACCGTATGTTGGATCTTAGTCGCCCAGCCCGGGATCAAACCCATGTCCCCTGCATTGCAAGGCAGATTCTCAACCACGGGACCACCAGGGAAGTCCCACACATTTTTTTTTTTTAATGAGCAAATCTGAGCACTTTTTAAGCAGAGGAGACAGAATTGTGGGGTGGGAAGCAGGGGAAGGATGAAAATCCAGGAGGAAGATAACCCAGAGCAGACTGATGTTTCTTAGCTAGGGGATGGGGAGGGAGCAATTTCCTTCCCACAGACAAGATAAAAGGAAGACGTGAGATATACAGTTGCAGAGAAATTCGGATGGGAGAACTGAGGATGGCCATACTTCATACCCTTTCTCCTCCTGGGGAAGGTCACCAGCTGAGGGCTGGGCTGGGAGCTGGAGGAGAACAGAGGGACTTTGGGACAATGGTTGTGGGGAAGCAAACCAAGGAGAGAGAAATAGAAAAGCAAAAGGAATCACGTTTTCCAAAACGGTTCATCTGCCCAGAGTCAGGCCTAGAACAGGGGTGGGGGTGAGGGGGAATACAGCAGAGACAACTAGAGGTGGGCCTTTCCAAATGTGGGACATGAAAGGCACTTTGTTGAAGGAGATGACAAGAGGATCAACTTGTTCAAGGATTGTGGGGGGATGCTGTGCTCTTTTGAAGCAAGTTGTCCAAAATTGGTGAGCTTCCCTCCAAAGAAGTGTTAGAAACTTCAATCGTTACAAGGACAAAATCTCAGCTGTATTGCAGAAAATGTCAGTTCTATAAACTGCAAAATGTCTTCTACTTACTGTACCTGTTATACGTGATCCCTCAGTGGAAAATCCCTTTTGCAGTAGAAAATGTAAGATCATAACGTTGCCCGATCCATTCTCATGCTATAAATGCCACTGCTTTGTGGAATATACTCTCCCCCTGTGACCCCCCCGCCCCAGATGCCAACCCAACTGCCTGGGGAAAAATCTCTCATGAAACCACAGAGTATGGGTGTTAAGGCATGAGACAGCACACAGCCTGCTTGACTCTTCCAGATCCTGGCCTGTGCTAGGATGAGTCTGGTCAGATCTGTAGGAATTTATGCTCACAGTAACAAGTTCACCCTACATCTAGATTAAGACATTGTCATAAAACTTCAGCTACTAGATATCCCTATAAAGTGGGCTTCCCAGGTGGCGCTAGTGGTAAAGGATCCACCTGCCAATGCAGGAGCTGCAAGAGATGCGAGTTTGATCCCTGGGTTAGGAAGATCCCCTGAAGGAGGGCATGGCAACTCACTCTGGTGTTCTTGCCTGGAGAATCCCATGGACAGAGGAACTTGGCGGGTTACAGTCCTTGGGGTCTCAGAGTGGGACACGAGTGAGCAACTCAGCAGGCATGCACACATCCCTATAAAGTAGACACTGAATTATAAGAGAATTGTTGAAATTGTATGGAGTCTGTTTAGGAAGTCTGGAGACATTGACTACCTGAAACAACTTCGTCTGTTATTCTCTGGACCCAGACAAGGTTTGTAAGAGGCAACAATATGAGGTTGAAAGAACGTGGACTTTGGAGCCATGCAGGACCTGAGTTTAAATTCTGCTCAACCTGGAGAGTCCCTTGGACAGCAAGGAGATCAAACCAGTCAATCCTAAAGGAAGTCAACCTTGAATATTCATTGGAAGGACCGATGCTAAAGCTGAAACTCCAGTACTTTGGCCACCTGATATGAAGAGCCAACTCATTGGAAAAGACCCTGAAGTGGAAAGATTGAAGGCAGGAGGAGGAGGTGGCGACTGAGGATGAGGTAGTTGGATGGCATCATCGACTCAATGGACATGAGTTTGAGCAGACTCTGGGAGATGGTGAAGGACAGGGAAGCCTGACGTGTGGCAGTCCATAGGGTTGCAAAGAGTGGGACACGACTGAGCAACTGAACACAGCTGCCACTTAGCCAGCCTCTGAGTGCCAGTTTCCTCGTCTGAGAAACATAGGGTAAAATTTCTCTGGCAGTTAACTGAAGATGCACTGAGATAAGAGGGACTTGTCCTGGCATAATCATAAATGATTAAAAAATCACAAATTTTTTTTTAGAAAATACATCTTTGTTTCTACTAACCTTTAATTGAAATGTAGCATTTACATCAGTTATCAACATAGTCAACAAACCACAGAAGTACTAACAGACCTGGTGACTTTGCCAATAATAGAGATCACAACACATTACAGTCATTCAGTTCAATTCAATACAGTTCAGTCGCTCGGTCATGTCCAACTTTTTGTGACCCCATGGACTGCAGCACGCCAGGCTTCCCTGTCCATCACCAACTCCCAGAGCTTGCTCAAACTCATGTCCGTCAAATTGGTGATGCCATCCAGCCATCTCATCCTCTGTCGTCCCCTTTTCCTCCTGCCTTCAATCTTTTCCAGCATCAGGGTCTTTTCCAATGAGTCAGTTCTTGGCATCAGATGGCCAGAGCAATGGACCTTCAGCTTCAACCTCAGCCCTTCAAATGAATATTCAGGACTGATTTCCTTTAGGATTGACTGGTTTGATCTTCTTGCAGTCCCAGGGACTCTCAAGAGTCCTCCAACACCACAGCTCAAAAACATCATTTCACCTGTGCTCAGCTTTCTTTATAGTGCAAGTCTCACATCCATCCATGACTCCTGGAAAAACCATAGCTTTCACTAGACGGACCTTGACTAGATGCACCTTGACTAGACAGACCTTTACAGTAGCTATCTCAAAACATGGCTTATCCTCATCATGACTACAAAAATCATGGTGGCTGCTAGACCTGCCACTAACTTGTCTAATGTGTTATTTTGAAAGTACTTAAATGAATATTGTGTGCTCAGATTTACAGATTTTAAAATATTTGAGGCCTGTATTTCAATATAATTGGTCTCCTTATAATCTCATTTATCTTATGCACTTGAAAAATTATTCCAAAGCGACCATGACACACACACACGAGATTGAGACCCTAATCTAACTAGTGGAGAGTTGCGTTTGGTTTATTTCTCAGGGACAAAAAGACTAACGTCATGTAAAATAATCCGATTACTAAGGTTGCAATACAGAGCACAGGGTAGCAAGCAATGCAGCTCCCTTGGAAAGGAGGATTGAGAAGTACAGGGTGTGTTTGCAAGTAGATATGATTAGCTGAGCAAGTAAAAAAGAGAAAAAGTGGCAGGAGAAGGTGGGAAAGATAGGAGACTCTGCAAGGGATAGGATGTGTCTCAGTTAGGAAACCCTTGAAAAGTGAAAAGCAGATCTGATACCCAGTCACCCTCAAAGATGCTTTAAGCCTCATCCCATGTGAACAACATCAAAGGGGATATTTACTCCATTTATTGTTTCTATAAACAAATTTCTTCCATTTTTGTGCTGACAAACTGACACGTCCACACCCCCCATCACACACACACACACACACACACACACACACACAGAAACTCACACACAGGCCAAAAAGCATTCTGATCTAGAATCTAATCCTTTACTACATGTCTTATATCATGATCATAGAATTGAAATATTCTGCCATTTTGCCAAACGCTAAAATGATAAATAAACCTACAAAGTTAGGAATGCCACAATACTTTTCATTCCTTTCCGTCCAATCATTTTCAGAGACCACATAGTCTAAAAATATTTCAAAATTTTGAAAGCACTCATGATGTCATTCAAGTATTTCACAAGTTAATTAGGATGATTCATTCAAATGATTTCATTTGCTTCAAAAACAGTATGTAAATTCAAGCTGTGGATCAAAGAGAGTAATCCTCGTGGCAGCTTCAGACCTGAGATGAAACCATTATGTTCACAATATTTTATTACCTACAATGTGGAAGATTTATAGTAGCTATAAATTTAAAATATGCAGGTGAAATGTGAAGAGGGGGCTGATCAGACAGAAACGTTGTTTTATGGCCAACATCAAATTATTTGGTTGTTCCACATAAGGAGTAAAGCATGAATTATGTAATTAATGAACTCATTGACTGCCAGGATTCATACATTATCTGGAGCTTGAACAGAAGGTATCATCTCTGTATTTTAATATATTTTGACTATTTGATTCTAATGTATGTACTAATGAATCCTGAGCACTTCCAATAGCCCTTGGTACATACAGGTGCTCAAGAACTATGTATTGAATGTAATTAGCTTTCTTGATTTTTAATACTTCAGGATCTTTTCAACCATCATTATTCTACGTCAATAACCTAACACATGTAAATTTTGTACAGGAACTTAGAATAGTCTGATACTTTCTTTCGTTTCTTTTTCTTTTAGTTTGTAATTTATATATCTTGTGAAGAATTTTAAATGTCAAGTGTTATAAATGATGCTGATGAAAAATCATATCTAACACTTACATTAACTTTTGCATTTAGCAGTCGTTAAAAAGAAAATAAGATGTATCTTCTGAAATTTTTCCAAGATTTGACAGACTTTGGAACCAACAGATAACCTTGAAATTACAAGAGAAAATCCTCTGATGTTTTGTACTTTCTGGAGATATGGTCTGCAGTTTTCATCAATTCTCTAAAGGCATTCCTCACCCACAAAAGGTTAAAGACCACTGTTTTAGACTATACTTTTTAGTCCAGCAACAATAATTTGAGATTTTAGAATTCACTAATTTTCAAAGCATTTTACTATCCACTGTCTCACTGTATTCTTATCAGTTCTGTCAAAGTAAGTATTATCTCCAATGATTGAAGAGAAGACCAAGGGACAAGAAGTTACAGGACTCAGTTTTTTGGAATTAAAGCACAGGCTCTCAATGTCAATATTGTAACCCAGTGACCTAGCCTTTCCATCTATCTAGCTGGGACCAAGAAAACACACAACTTTCAGATGTTTCTATAAAAGATGTCTGGAGTAAGCCTAAATACCAAGGCCTTCTCTACTCTTAAGACTTGTTTTTTCAGAAGTAGTCCTTGATAACAGAATTTATTGGAAGATCACAACTTACTGGCCTCACCACACATAATCCATCCCCATTATAGGCTTCCCATGGTAGCTCAGCTGGTAAAGAATCTTCCTGCAATGCAGGAGACCCCGGTTCAATTCCTGCATTGGGAAGAATCTGCTGGAGAAGGGAAAGACTACCCACTCGCAGTATTCTGGCCTGGAGAATTCCATGGACTGTAGTCCAAGGAGTGCGCAAAGAGCTGGACACAACTGAGCAACTTTCACTTCACATCCCAATTATGGGGGAAAAGGAAAATAGCAATAAGTAACCAGCTTGAAGCCAAAGCTGATGGGCTTTGGCTTCCGTGATGAACCTGAAAAAAAACGTGCTCAAAACAAGTGAATTTCTCACCCAACCTTTTTAGGACAGATGATTAGCATCAGCTTCCGAGCACTTTAAGAGCTTTGCCTGAGTTCTCTTGAAGTGTTAGGGTCAGCACGCTGGAGGGCTGATGGCGTGGGGAAGCACGCAGGTCAGGCAGTTAGCAGGAGTCCATGCCCCCTGCAGCACTGGTGGGTACAGGAAAGAAGGGTGCTGCCAGGGTTAGGGCACACTCAGTACCCACATTCATCTGACCCTGGGCTACACTGCTAAGACCACTACTTGCCACGCCTCCAGAGCTCTAGCAAGATGTCAGCAGCCTGGCTTGAGAACTGGGTGAATTGTACAACTACCTTGCAGATGGCAAATCCTTCCTCTTTTACACTGTCCGAGAATGTAACAACTTACAACTCTAGGAGTGAAAAACAGCAAGGAGAGCTTAACAGGTCCTGACTCTTCATCATGAAATTCTATTCATGATGAAAACGTTTCCAAAAAGAAGTCAGAGGGAAAATAATCAGTTCTCCCATAGAGGCTGTCATAAGAAGACTCGCATGTTGGTGTCCCAGGCAGAAATAACACAGCACACAAAGGGGAATACTGCAATTCTTTACACAGGTGTGGGCAGAAGAAAACCAACAAGGATGGTGAAACAACCCTGAGCTGGCAATAATGGGGAGTCATTACCAAATCCTGGAGACAGAGGAGTTATTGTAGGGAGGGCCACCTGGCAGGAGCTGGGGAACAAGCCAGAGGAAATATCCTGACCCCTCTGTCTCCCTGCAGTCTCTGCCAGGACCTCCCATTGGCCAAACCAAATGGGTGACCATAAGGCGAGGGAGCCGTGGAAGTAGTCCCTACAGGTTAGTCTGCCCCAGGGGCACAGCACCAGGGAGAACAGTTCTGCAGGGACAAATGGAGGCTCTCCAGCCAACAGAAACTCCAGCATAACCAAAATAAAGAATGGACTTAAAAAAATGGAAGCAACAAATTTGCCATTTTGAATCCCTTTGAAGCAAAGACTATTCCACCCAACAACAATGTATTTTGAGAAAACTTGAATTTTCCTTTTTCTACAACAGCATGTTTGTATGCCAAGAAGAAAGAATTATACTAATCCATTCTGTAGAACTCAGAAAAGATGGATGTCAGTGGTGGTACAGAA
The DNA here is from genome assembly GCF_003369695.1 of Bos indicus x Bos taurus. Lineage (NCBI taxonomy): Eukaryota > Metazoa > Chordata > Mammalia > Artiodactyla > Bovidae > Bos > Bos indicus x Bos taurus. The sequence continues at coordinate 1,857 of NW_020867197.1, read as the reverse complement.
ACATTCCAGTGAAATAATGAAGCATCATCAAGAAAAGACTCCCTAAAGTGAGAGGAAAGAAGTTTAAGTCCATGAATGGATAGGTTATCTCTTTCACAGTATATCTTTGGAATGAAATGATTTATTACAAAAGGGAAGATTTCTAGACTAGATTTAATGCCAGTCATCCTCATATGTCAAACAATTAACTATATTTCCACTTATATCCAGCTGGAGGATATGAGAGACTTCCTTTATGGCTTCGTCATATGGTACAGTTTTGAGCCTGCAGGATTTCCATCACTGAGACCAGGATTAGAGACAAGGAACCTTTTATATTATTAAGTAGGAAAAAATTATGTTAAGCTAGCTCTAATACAGAGATTAAATATATTTTAAATAAAGCAGAGAGATTCACAATGACATGTAGCTTTGTGTTAACACAATATTCCTGAAAGCTTCTCTAATTATAAAGGAAAACCCGTCTCGAATAAAACATTAGCAGTTTAATCCCTAGGTCACCATGCACAAAGGAAAACTGACAATTGCAGGCGGCCTGGAGTCCACTGGAACTGGAGAGCATAACGTTTTTTCTTGTGTTGCTGTGCTGGCAGACAATGTGCTGTCACTATTAGAAAGAAAGAAAATGAATCTTCAAGGGAAGGTGTACTCTCACTTCAAGAGCTCAGAAAATAGACCTCCTTTTTTTTTTTAAACAAAAACACATTAGCTTTCCATCAGAAAGCCACTCATACTCTAATAAAAACTGCCTGAGTTGATATTGCATTGTGGCATGGGTCAACAATAGAAAGATGCTTTCTTTCCTGGCAATTATTTTCAACAGAAAAAGAAAATTTAAGATGTCCATTTGGGAAATGTTTTCTTCAGGAGTGTAGAACTTAAACTGATACCTTGACAATCAACCCAGTACTATTATTTCCATTCTCAAATGAAAGTTTTAAAAAATTATTTTCTGCTATAAAGCACAACAGTGAAATCTTTCATTTGGCTCCTCACCTGTGCAATTCCAAAGCAGCTGAAATGGAAGACTACTGAAATAAACGCACCAAAATAATAAAGATGACAGAATCTAATTCTCCATTGGAGTTGTCCATTTGATTTTTTAAAAGTTAGGATGAGAACACCTCAAAATGTAGCTTTTCAAGACCCTAGGGTATTGATTTATTTTCCTGAGATTCACAGCTATCATTAACTTCAAAAGAAAATGAAGCTGGTGAGTATGGCAGAACATACTAGAAACTCTCCCCAACATCTATTCCTGTCCCTCCAAGGAACAAAAATGTCAGTTTCCGAAACCGTTACCCAGGTCAATGCCTTTACTGATTTTCCAAGTCTCCATGATAGGAGGCTGTGGCCATGTGACTAAGTTCCAGCCCATAATCTAATAATGTTATTTATGTATTTGGTTGTTGTTCAGTCACCCAGTCGTGTCTGACTCCTTGCAGCCTCATGGACTGCAGCTTGCCAGGCTTCTCTGTCCTTCACCATCTCTTGGAATTTGCTCAGATTCATGTCATTGAGTCGATGATGCCATTCAACCATCTCATCCTCTGTCACTCTCTTCTCCTCCTGCCCTCAACCTTTACCAGGATCTGGGTCTTTTTCCAGTGAGTCAGGTGGCCAGAGTATTGAAGCTTCAGCTTCAGCATCAGTCCTTTCAGTTCACATTACGTGTGTGTGGGTTGTGAGGGATTTTATGGAAAATTTTTTTAAAAGGCAGGGAATGGGTCATTCTGCTTACCTATCTTCCTTCCTAGGGTATGGATGTGATGGCTGGAGCTCCTGTGGCCATCCTGAACCATTAGGTGATTTTGAGGATGGTAGAGCAGAAGGTTGGGAGCCTGAAGCCCAATGATA
>NW_020867196.1:0-37645 GCF_003369695.1 Bos indicus x Bos taurus | reverse complement strand
CCACAACCCACAGTGAGAAACACGTTTTGCTGGCATACCCAGCATGGGCATATGTGTACATGTGTTTCAGGAAAAAAAAAAAAAAAATCTGTCTTAAATGCAGTGTGCTCTTATTTCCATTCAAGTCAATTCATTTTTTTGAGCTGGTTGTGTACAAGCGCTAAGTCACTTCAGCTGTGTCTGACTCTGCATCCCTACGGACTGTAGCCCGCCAGGCTCCTCTATCCATGGAATTCTCCAGGCAAGAAAACTGGAGTGGGTTGCCATGCCCTCCTCAAGGGATCTTCCTGACCCAGGGATTGCAACTGGCTAAATTGATTTCACTGCCTACTAATGGTTTATGATCCACAGTTTGAAAAAATAAAACTACTTCATACTGTGAGCAGGGCCAGGGCAACTGAATAGGGGGTGTTAATGATAAGAATTTATATTGCGGTCATTATCTCTACCATTGTGTCTATGAATAGTGTTGTGTTTACCCTGCTTTTATCTAAACAGAGTTTGTCAAACTGTGTTCCATGGATTACCTTTATTCCAGGAGGTTTTAAAGTTGTTTTCCTCCAAAGTGGTGCTGTGGTCAGAAGAGTTTGGGACATGATACATACTGTAGCCACACCCAAATGTCACAATGCAGTTGGCATTTTCAAGGCTCTGAGAAGGTCTGCAGTGAAAGACTTGATACCTCTGTTAACCAGGCAAGGTCTCCCCTAGACCTTTTTCTTTAACCACAAAGAGCCCATGTTCCTTCCTGGAGTGCTGGTGTCCTCAGAAACCAGTCAGGGTCTGGGGGCATCACACTCTCCTTTGTGACCTCACTCTGTCCCTAGGAAGCCAGTATTATTGGGATGCGGTTGGAACAGGCAGTTCACCTACTTGTCTGATTTCACATATCAAGTTGGTGCAGAGCTGGGCCAAAGCCAGACCTCCTGACACAATCAGATAGGGGAGCCCTTGGGACAGCCCCACGGCTCCTGACAGGCTACTTCCCAAAGGGTCACCAGTGGAAGGGTGCCGAGTGTCCCAGGAATTCAAAGCTCAGCCTGTAGAACCTTGAGCTGCTCAAATTTCCCCGCGTAACAGGAGCTGAAAATCAGGGCAGTGGAAGTGTTAGTTGCTCCATCATGCCTGACTCTTTGTGACGCCATGGACTGTAGCCTGCCAGTCTCCTCTGTCCACGGAATTCTCCAGGCAAGAATACTGGAGTGGGTAGCCATTCCCTTCTCCAGGGGGTCTTTCCTGACCCACATATGAAACCCAGTTTCTCCCCGCACTGGCAGGAAGATTCTTCACCAATCAGCCACCAGGAAGCCCAAAAGTCAGGACAGTGGGTGGCTATTTTGTCTTCATAATTGGTATGTGAGTTTCTTAACCCCTATTGAGGGTAGAGGGAAGGCAATGACAAGGCCCCCATCCCTTTCTAGTCTCCAGGGTAAAATGAACATATTCTGTACCCTGTCTGCACCTTACTTTTTAACTTAATGATGGATCTTGGAAATTGCTCCCTTTTAGAACACAAAGAGTTTTTCTGACACTTTTGTACTCTCTCTATATTATGGCCCTGCATAGATGCATCATAATGTATTTAACTAGCCTCCCACTGATGAAAGGGATCACTTCCAGTGGCTTTCTATGAGAAACAATACTGCAGTGAGTAAATCATCTACCTAAGTTGTGCACACCTGTGTGTGTGTCTGTAGGCTGAGTCCTAGGAGTGGAACTGCTGAGTCAAGGCACTTTCGCTTCCTTAGGTGGTGCTGGGGGCTGCCTTGAGACTCTGCTCTGGCAGGGCAATCCCAGTCAGAGACTTGGGGTTTCCCTTTCTCATTCGTTGTTTCATCTTGACTGATTTCAGGTATTAAAGCTGGACTCAGGAAACGTAGAGGATAGTTTCTGCCCTGTCTTAAACCAGGTGATGATCTTAGATCAGTCACATGCCTAACCCAAATCTTTCCCCTCTGTTGTAAAATCAAGGCATTAGAACACATGATATGAAGGTCTACCAGCTCCTTATTCTTTGTGACTCTGTAGGTGTTCTTGCTGAATTTCTCAGGGATGTGTCAGGGCAGCAATAAACTGTTCTTACCCCCTTGTCTTACCTCCATTCTAAACACATGTCTCATTTATGAAATGACGGGTTAGGATCAGGTCTTTTGGTCTTATTCTTTAGGAAAGGCTGTGTGGGCTTGTCTCTGTTATCTCTTTCCACAAAAATAGGATCTTCATGTGCCTGGGGATGTTGTAGATTTCACTCACTGCTGAATCCCAATGTCTAGAGCAACACTGTTCAATAAAAATATAATGTGAAAAGACAACATTGACATACCATGAAAGAAAGAAAGTGAAGTCGTTCAGTCATGTCCAACTCTTGCAACCCCACGGACTGTAGCCTACCAGGCTCCTCCGTCCATGGGATTTTCCAGGCAAGAATACTTGAGTGGGTTGCCATTTCCTTCTCCAGGAGATCTTCCCAACCCAGGGACTGAACCCAGGTCTCCCACATTGTAGGCAGACGCTTTACCATCTGAGCCACCAGGGAAGTCTGGTGGAAGACATACCATGACACGTCTATTAGAATGGTGAAAATAGAAACTGAAACACCAAATGCTGGTGACATTGCTGTTGGGAATGCAAAATGGTGCAGCCACTTTAGAAGACAGTTTGGTGGTCTCTTACAAAACTAAACATACTCACACCATGTGATCCAGCAATCATGTTCCTTAGTATTTACTCAAAGGAGGTGAAAGCTTCAGTCAATACAAAAACCTTCATAAGGATATTTATAGTAGCTTTATTCATAATTGCCAAAACTTGGAAACAACTAAGATGTCCTTTAGTAGATAAATGGATATGTAAACAGCAGGACATACAGACAATGGAATATTATTCAGTGCTAACAAGAAATGAACTATTGAGCCATGAAAAGACATTGGGGAATCTTTAAATGCATATTACTAAGTGGAAGTAGACAATTTGCAAAGGTTACTGTATGATTTCAAATATGACGTTCTGGAAAAGGCGAAATATGGAGACAGTAGGAAGATCAGTGGTTGCCACTGGTGAGGGGGTGGGAAGGATGACTAGGTGAAGCACAGAGGACTTTTAGGGCAGTGAAAGCATTCTGTATAATACCATGATGGGGAATACATGTCATTATGCATTTGTCAAAGCTGATAGAATGTACCACACCAAGAGTGAATTAAACCTACCTGTAAACTATGGATTTGGGGTGACAAAGGTCATACAGTCAAAGCTGTGGTTTTTCCAGTAGACATGTACGGATGTGAGAGTTGGATCATAAGGATGGCTGAGGGCAAAGAATTGATGCTTTTGAACTGTGGTGCTGGAGAAGACTCTTGAGAGTCCCTTGGACTGCAAGGAGATCACACCAGTCAATCCTAAAGGAGATCAATCCTGAAAACTCATTGGAAGGACTGATGCTGAAGCTCCAATACTTTGGCCACCTGATGTGAAGAGCTGATTCACTGGAAAAGACCCTGATGCCGGGAATGATTGAGGGTGAGAGGAGAAGAGGGCAACAAAGAATGAGATGGTTGTGTGACATCACTGACTCAGTGGACATGAGTCTGAGCAAACTCCGGGACATAGTGAAGGACAGGGAAGCCTGGAGTACTGCAGTCCTTGGGGGTCACAAAGAGTCGAATGTGACTTAACAACTGAAAAATAGCAGCAACAGTGAGTTATCTATGTGAGTTCATCAGTTTTAACAAAGGCACCATTCTGATTGGGATATTTGTAGTGGGACTGGCTGTGGGTATGTGGGGACATGGAGTACATGGGAACTCTCTGTACCTTCTGTTCAATTTTACTGTGAACCTAAGACTGCTCTAAAAATAAAGTCTATTAAAAATGTGAGCCATGTATATATGTTTCCATTAAAATTAAGAAATAATTCACAGAACATAAAATTCATTCCTTTTGAGGGGTCAATTCAGCGGTTTTTAGTAAATTCAAAAGGTGTAGCCATCACCCCTATCTAATTCTAAAATGTTTTCATCGTCCCCAAAAGGTTTGAAATTCCATATCTGTAAGCAGATAGTTGCTCTCCATCCCTCCCTCTCCCCAGTGCCCCAGCAACTTTTAATTTACTTTCTGTTTCCATAGATTTTATATGCTTTCGTTTCTCTTGGGTTTATACCAAGAAGTGGAATTGTTGGATCATGTGGTAACAATGTTTACTATTTTGAGGAACTGCCATACTGTTATCCAAAGTGGCTGCAACCTGTTATATTCCCACCACCAGTACAGGAACTTCTCCATAACCTTGTCAACACTCACCAGCTTTTAAAAAAAAAAAAAAGTCATTCTACCAGCATGAAGTGGTGTCTCATTGTGGTTTGATTGTGTCTCCCTGATGGTTAATGACGTTGAGCATCTTTTAATGTGTTTATTGGTATTTGTCTATCTTCTTTGAATAACTTCTGTTCAGATCCTTTGCTCATTTAAAAAATGGCTTACTTACCTTTTGTTATCGAGTTGTGATAGTTCTTTACATATGGAGACAAGTCCCTGATTGATAAGATATATAATTTGCAAAATGTATTCTCCCATTTGTAAGCCATCTTTTCACTGTCTTGATAGGGTCCTCTGTAGGAAAACAGGTTTTAATTTTGATGATGTCTAGTTTATCTACGTTTGTTGCCTGCGCTTTTGGTGCCATATATAAGAAAGTACTACCAAATCCAAGGTCACAAAGATTTATTGCTATGTTTTCTTTTGAAGGCTCTTGTAGTCTGAGCTCTTACATTTAGCTCTTTTGTCCATCTTTGAGTCAAATTTCATGGATGATGTAAGGTTAGAGGACAGGTTCATTCTTTTGCATGTGAGTCTCTATCTGTATCAGCACCATTTGTTGAAAAGACTTCTTTTCACCACTGAATGGTCTTGGCACCATTGTTGAGTGAATTGACCATAAGTGTGAGGGTTTCTTTTTGGACTCTCAATTCTATTCCATTGATCTATATGCCTATTCTTAAGCTCATACCACATTGTCTTCATCACTGTAGTTTTGTAGCAAGTTTTGAAACTGGGATATGTGGGTCCTCCAAGCTGGTTTTTCTTAGAAAAAAATTTTTTTATTTATTTGGCTGGACTGGATCTTAGCTGCAGCAAGCAACTAGTCCTCCTGCATTGGGAGCATGGAGTCTTAGCCACTGGACCACCATGAAAGTCTCTGTTTTTCTTTGAAACTGTTTTGGCAATTCTGAATCTCTTGCATTTCCATGTGAATTTTAGGATCAGTTTATCAACTTCTGCAAAGAAACCATATGGAATTCTGATAGGAATGTACTGCATCTGCAGATCAGTCTAGGAATATTGCTGTCCTAACAACTTTAAGTCTTCTGATTCATGAGCATAAGCTGTCTTTCCATTTATTTAGGTCTTCTTTAATTTCTTTCAGTAATGTGCTGCAGTTTCAATGTACAAATCTTGCACTCCTTCTGTTAAACTTACTCCTGAGTGTTTTATTTCGGGTCCCTTGGAGACCCTGAATAAAACTATCTCCCCAGTGTTGTGAGTGATCATCCCATGTGAGTGTATGCATTGGGGGCTCATTCATAATGCTTCAATTCTAGGGCAATACCCAGATCCTGGCTAACATGCTCTGCTTTGCTCATGCTCTGAGGGACCCCTCCAAGGAGCAGCAGTTTCACAAGAACATATTAACACCTCTCAAAGACAAAGGCAACTTGAAAGATCTGGCTCATCACAGAGATGAGTCCCTTCTTCACAGACTCAAGGAGACCCGGAAACCATCAAAAGCTGAGGCTGGGACACCCGGCTTCCTGCTTCTGGCCTCAATTCCCCACCACCGTTACCACCATGACCACTACAAATGAGACCAAACCCAACATACACCCTCCCCAAGTCATTCTCCTTGTGATTTATCTCCCTGCTTCCTGTTGATCTTGAAAGTTGTTTTATTTCACAGCCTCTGACTTCTGTTCTCAGCCTACTGGGCACTCCCCCAGCTTAAGAGGAAACAGCATTTAAAAAAAGAAAGACTGAGAGAAGATGGAAGGTGAGAAACAGCAGGGTAGTGAGTGTAGAGGCCCTGCCTCTGTTCTTCCATTTTGTTGGGAAAGTGCAAACCTCCCTCCCACCCATGAGTGTGGCTGCTCTTGGGAACTCTGGTCCAGACCTAACTGAAAGGCTGCCAGGGCCAACCTAGATGAACCTTGGCCACTAGTTTTAACAAATGTCCCCATGGTCCCATGAGTGTTGTGGGGATTTGGAAGGCTGGCTGGAATTATGTTTTCCAAGGAGCTTAGGGGAGGACTGGGCCACAGGACACAGGGTCTTTGGGAGAGTTGACGAGAAACGCCCTTTACTCCTCTCCTTTCATCCCCTGGAAAACCAGAGACCATTGGCCCAGTTATCTGATTTACCCCCAAATGCTTCTTCCAGTCATAATTTCAAAGTCCAAACTTTCCAGGAGATGAGTCTCAACTCCACCCGCTCCCGGTCTCTTAGCTCCCTTTGCAATGCTCATATCTGTCTTCCTTGTTGGACTATGAGCTGGTGAAAGGGCATGGGTAAGCTCTTAGTCACTCTTTTTAGAAATTACAGAATTAACATATGTTTATTGTGTGAAAATACTAGAAAATCCAGAGAGCCTTCCCTCCAAAATAAAAAAAAAGATAAGATTTATCTACAGAGCCTTGTAATGTATCAGTGATCTTTCCATTTTCTTATGCAGATTGCTGCCTCCCCCCACCCCCTCACCACCACACCCGCAAGGCAACACACACACATTACACATTTCCTTACAGTGGAATCATATATTCTATTTTGAGTTCTATAACTCCTTTTATGCCTGTTCAATAATCTTAAGACATTTTCCTATCAACATTTTATATTATTGGCAATCATGGCAGAGTGTTCTATCTGAGAGTTGTACCACAATTTTCTCAACCAGTCTTCTATGGCTGGGCATTTAAGTTGTATCTAGTTTTTTTTTTTAATAGCTTAATTGAGATATAATCCACATACCATAAAATTCATCCTTTTAAGATGAACGATTCAATGGCTTTAGAATACTTACAGAATTCTGAAACCATTACCACTGTCTAATTTTGAACATTCTCATCACTCCCAAAAGAAACTCCATAGCCATTAGCAGTCACTGTACCGATAGACCCTGGAACTTCTAATTTACATTCTTTCTTCATGGATTTGACTATTCTTGACATTTCCCATAAATGGATTCACACAATATGTGGCGTCCTTCATTTAGCATAGTGTTTCCAAGTTTCATCCATGTTGTATAGTGTATCGGCACTGTCTTTCAGTCGCTGAATCATAACCCACTGTATGGGTAATACCACATTTTACTTATGTATTCATCAGTTGATGGACATTTGATTTGTTATACTTTTTGGCTATTATGAATAATGCTGCCATGAACATTTGTGTACAAGTTTTTATGGAGACATATTTTTCAATTATTTGGGAGACCAACTGAGGAGTGGAATTGCTGGTTTATGGGATAAGACTTGACCCTTGAATATAGGAACTGCTGAATCCATGTTTGCTGGGCTGATCATGTGCTTTTTCCTGAACAAACCTTTTGTTTCTTTGAAACTCATCTACCCACTCTGTCCTCAAAACACTAAGCCAGACCCAGCCTCCATGCTTAGAGTTGGGGAAGGCTTTGTGGAGGAGGAAGCGTTGAAGCTGCAAGACCATTGTATCAAAGAGCATGGATTTGGGACAGGATTAACCACTTGAGACTTTAGTTCTACCACCTGTTAAGCAGGGATGATAACTCTGGTGGAGGTAATGAAGATAACGGCAACCTCCTGCAAAAGGTCCCATGCATGCACTGCTGCACTCAGTGCCCTTGACCCTGCAGCAGGCCACTCCTGACCCATGCCTCCGCTGGAGACTCCTGGACACTCACGGGCAAGTCTGGGTCAGTCTCTTGTGGGGTCACTGCTTCTTTCCCCTGGGTCCTGGTGCACACAAAGTTTTGTTTGTGCCCTCCAAGAATCTGTTTCCCCAGTCCTGTGTAAGCTCTGGCAGCTCTATGGTGGGGTTAATGGCGACCTCCTCTAAGAAGGCTTATGCCATACCCAGGTCTGCTGCACTCAGAGCCCCTGTCCCTGCAGCAGGCCACTGCTGTTCCATACCTCTGCAGGAGATACTCAAATATGCAAAGGCAGGTCTGGCTCAGACTCTGTGGGGTCTCCTGGTGAGCACAAGGTTTTGTTTGAGTCCTCCAAGCATCTCTGGTGGGCACGAGGTTTGATTCTAAACGCAATTTTGCCCCTCCTGCCATCTTGCTGGGGCTTCTCCTTTGCCTTGGGATGTGGCAGATCTCTTTTGGTGGGATCCAACATTCTCCTGTGGACAGTTGTTCAGCAGTGAGTTATAATTTTGGAGTTCTCGCAGGAGAAGATGAGTGCGTGTCCTTCTTCTGCCATCTTGGGTCTATCATTGATGTGACACTGAAAGAACTCCCCAGGACAACAGGTGCCCAATATGCTTCTGGAGAACAATGGAGAAATAACTCCAGAAAGAATGAAGCAAAAACAACACCCAGTTGTGGATGTGAGTGGTAATGGAAGTAAATTCTGATACTGTAAAGAACAATATTGTATAGGAACCTGGAATGTTAGGTCCATGATTTCCAAGGTAAATTGGAAGTGGTCAAACAGGAGATGGCAAGAGTGAACATTGAAATTTTAGTAATCAGTGAACTCACATGGACCAGAATGGGTGAATTTAACTCAAACGAGCATTATATCTACTGCTGTAGGCAAGAATCCCTTAGAAGAAATGGAGTAGCCCTCATAGTCAACGAAAGAGTCCCAAATGCAGTACTTGGATGCAATCTCAAAAATAACAGAATGATCTTTTGTCATTTCCAAGGCAAACCATTCAATATCACAGTAATCCAAGTCTATGCTCCAACCAGTAATGCTGAAGAAGCTGAAGTTGAATGGTTCTAGGAAGACCTACAAGACCTTCTATAACTAACATCCAAAAAAGATGTCCTTTTCATTATAGGGGACTGGAATGCAAAAGTAGGAAGTCAAGAAACACCTGGGGTAACAGGCAAATTTGGCCTTGGAGTACAGAATGAAGCAGGGCAAAAGCTAACAGAGTTTTGCCAGGAGAATGCACTGGTCATAGCAAGCACCCTCTTCCAACAACACAAGAGAAGACTCTACACATGGACATCACCAGTCGGTCAACACCGAAATCAGACACTATATTCTTTGCAAAGAGAAGCTTTATACAGTCAGCAAAAACAAGACTGGGAGCTGACTGTGGCTCAGATCATGAACTCCTTATTGCCAAATTCAGACTTAATTTGAAGATAGTAAGGAAAACCACTAGACCATTCAGGTATGACCTAAATCAAATCCCTAATGATTATATAGTGGAAGTGACAAATAGATTCAAGGAATTAGATCTGATAGACAGAGTGCCTGAAGACCTATGGACGGAGGTCTGTGACATTTTACAGGAGGCAGTGATCAAGACTATCCCCCCAAAAAAGAAATGCAAAAAGGTGAAATCATTGTCTGAGGAGGCCTTACAAATAGCTGAGAAAAGAAGAGAAGCGAAAGGCAAAGGAGAAAAGGAAAGATATACACATATAAATGTAGAGTTCCAAAGAATAGCAAGGAGAGATAAGAAAGCCTTCCTCAGTGATCAATGCAAATAGAGGAAAACAATAGAATGGGGAAGACTAGAGATCTCTTCAAGAAAGTCAGAGATACCAAGGGAATATTTCATGCAAAGATGGGCACAATAAAGGACAGAAATGGTATGGAACTAACAGAAGTAGAAGATATTAAGAAGATGTGGCAAGAATACACAGAAGAACTATACGAAAAAAATCTTCATGACCCAGATAATCACAATGGTGTGATCACTTACCTAGAGCCAGACATCCTGGAATGTGAAGTCAAGTGGGTCTTAGGAAGTATTACTATGAATAAAGCTAGTGGAAGTGATGGAATTCCAGTTGAGCTATTTCACATCCTAAAAGATGATTCTGGAAAAGTGCTGTACTCAATATGCCATTAAATTTGGACAAGTCATTGGCTACAGGACTGGAAAAGGTCAGTTTCCATTTCAATCCCAAAGAAAGACAATGCCAAATATGTTCAAACTACTGCACAATTGCACTCATCTCTCATGCTAACAAAGTAATTCTCAAAATTCTCCAAGCCAGGCTTCAACAGTACATGAACTATGAACTTCCAGATGTTCAAGCTGGATTTATAAAAGGCAGAGAAGCCAGAGATCAAATTGCCAAGTCCATTGGATCATCGAAAAAGCAAGAGAGTTCCAGAAAAACATCTACTTCTGCTTTATTGACTATGCCAAAGCCTTTGACTGTGTGGATCACAATAAACTGTGGGAAATTCTGAAAGTGATGGGAATACCAGACCACCTGACCTGCCTCCTGAGAAGTCTGTATGCAAGTCAAGAAGCATCAGTTATAACTGGACATGGAACAACAGACTGGTTCCAAATTGGGAAAGGAGTACATCAAGGCTGTATATTGTCACCCTGCTTCTTTAACTTCTATGCAGAGTACATCATGTGAAATGCCGGGCTGGATGAAGCACAAGCTGGAATCAAGATTGCCAGGAGAAATATCAATAACCTCAGATATGCAGATGACACCATCCTTATGGCAGAAATGAAGAACTAAAGAGCCTCTTGATGAAAGTGAAAGAGGAGGGTGAAAAAGTTGGCTTAAAGCTCAACATTCAGAAAACTAAGATCATGGCATCTGGTCCCATCACTTCATGGCAAATAAATGGGGAAATAGTGGAAACAGTGAGAGTATATCTAGGGCTTCAAAATCACTGCAGATGGTGACTGCAGCCATGAAATTAAAAGACATTTGCTCCTTGGAAGAAAAGCTATGACCAACCTAGACATATTAAAAAGCAGAGACATTACTTTGCCAACAAAGGTCCATCTAGTCAAAGCTATGGTTTTTCTAGTAGTCATGTGTGGATGTGAGAGTTGGCCTATAAAGAAAGCTGAGTGCCAAAGAATTGATGCTTTTGAACTGTGGTGTTGGAGAAGCCTCTTGAGAGTCCCTTGGACTGCAAGGAGATCCAACCAGTCCATCCTAAAGGAGATCAGTCCTGAATATTCATTGGCAGGACTGAGGCTGAAGCTGAAATTCCAATCCTTTGGCCACCTGATGCAAAGAACTGACTCATTTGAAAAGACCCTGGTGCTGGGAAAGATTGAAGGCGGGAGGAGAAGGGGATGACAGAGGATGAGATGGTTAGATGGCATCACCGACTCAATGGACATGAGTTTGAGTAAACTCCGGGAGTTGGTGATGGACAGGGAAGCCTGGTGTGCTGCAGTCCATGGGGTTGCAAAGAGTTGAACACAACTGAGTGACTCAACTGAACTGAATATGAGATAATGAAAATCAAATGCTCAGCACAATGCCTGGCAGATAGTGAGTCGGGAGAGACCCCCTTCTCCCCAGGAGGAGGAGGAGCTGGCTCTCAGGTGAGGTGGGGAAGGACACACCACAATGAGGAAAGAATAGGTGTACATGTTCATATTCATATATGGCAAAACCAATACAATATTGTAAAGTTAAAAAATAAAAAAAATAAAAAAGGAGTAGGTGCAGTGATACGTGTGTGAGAGCAAGTGGCTGGAGACTGGTGAGTGGCTGGAGAGAGGAAATAAAGCTGGCCGGTTCCACAGTGGGCTCCTTGAGTGCAAAGAAAGCTGGATTTTATCCTTCCTGTAAGTCATTGATTCTGGGCAGGTTGTGACAGGACCACTATTTGCATTTGAAGGAGCTCCCTGTCCAGCAGTGTGAGGTTGGAGCAGAGAGACCAGTGAGGGGCTATTTAAAGAAATGTAGGTGAAAATAGAAGAGCGTAGGCTAGAGCCACAACAGTGGGAATCGAAAGAATGGCCTAAAGGGGAAGAAATTTTCTGGTGGTTCAGTAGGTAAAGAATCCACCTGCTATATGGGAGACCTGGGTTCAAGTTCTGGGTTAGGAAGATCCCCTGAGGAGGGAATGGTAACCCACTCTAGTATTCTTGTCTGAAGAATCCCAATGGACAGAGGAGCCTGGCGGGCTACAGTCCATGGGGTTGCAAAGAGTCGGACACGACTGAACGACTAAGCACAGCACACCAGTGGATAGGATATGCATGTGGCCTCTGTTATGGCAGAACATTCTACACGTAGATCTCTCCTGCTAAACCCTCACAAGTCTTCAAGGAGGTACCCGGTTTCCCAGTGAAAGATTAGGAAACAGGCTGGAAGACAGTAAGTCACTTGCTTAAAGTCCTAGCACAGGGCTATAACCTGAACCCAGGTCTGCCTGCTTTCTTTATCTTGGTGTCTCTCTGGGTGACGCTTAGCTATACAGCAAAACCCGGGCTGCACTGGATGGGTGGGGAGAGCTGGGGGAGGACAGTGCTGCTCAGCGAGGGCTTGATGGGCAACTCAGAGTTCAGGTGGGGCAGGCTGAGGGCTGGAAGGCCTCTCCAAGGAGCAAGACAAAGTGGGAAATAAGAGAATTCGCTCCAAAGGAGTTGAGGTGGTTCTGATCCCCTCTCTTCCCCCAGGGGCTGCCTACTACATGAAACCTTGGAAAGGAAAGAAGTGTGTGCAGCATAGACCACGATCCACGTCCCCCAAGGGTGGAGCAGGGGTGATACCTGGCCCGGAGGAGAACACCTTACCTCCTCCTTCCAGAATGCTACCTGGGCCGGAGGAGAACACCTTACCTCCTCCTTCCAGAACGCTACCTGGGCCGGAGGAGAACACCTTACCTCCTCCTTCCAGAACGCTACCTGGGCCCGGAGGAGAACACCTTACCTCCTCCTTCCAGAACGCTACCTGGGCCCGGAGGAGAACACCTTACCTCCTCCTTCCAGAACGCTACCTGGGCCCGGAGGAGAACACCTTACCTCCTCCTTCCAGAACGCTACCTGGGCCCGGAGGAGAACACCTTACCTCCTCCTTCCAGAACGCTACCTGGGCCCGGAGGAGAACACCTTACCTCCTCCTTCCAGAACGCTACCTGGGCCCGGAGGAGAACACCTTACCTCCTCCTTCCAGAACGCTACCTGGGCCCGGAGGAGAACACCTTACCTCCTCCTTCCAGAACGCTACCTGGGCCCGGAGGAGAACACCTTACCTCCTCCTTCCAGAACGCTACCTGGGCCCGGAGGAGAACACCTTACCTCCTCCTTCCAGAACGCTACCTGGGCCCGGAGGAGAACACCTTACCTCCTCCTTCCAGAACGCTACCTGGGCCCGGAGGAGAACACCTTACCTCCTCCTTCCAGAACGCTACCTGGGCCCGGAGGAGAACACCTTACCTCCTCCTTCCAGAACGCTACCTGGGCCGGAGGAGAACACCTTACCTCCTCCTTCCAGAACGCTACCTGGGCCCGGAGGAGAACACCTTACCTCCTCCTTCCAGAACGCTACCTGGGCCCGGAGGAGAACACCTTACCTCCTCCTTCCAGAACGCTACCTGGGCCCGGAGGAGAACACCTTACCTCCTCCTTCCAGAACGCTACCTGGGCCCGGAGGAGAACACCTTACCTCCTCCTTCCAGAATGCTACCTGGGCCCGGAGGAGAACACCTTACCTCCTCCTTCCAGAATGCCATCCCGGAGTCAGACTGAGATCCCCTGGGCTTGGGGCCATGCTTGGGTGGTCACGGGGCTGGCGGCTGCAGCCAGGCTCTCCCATATAGCCTGGGGCCTCTTCCTGACAGAGGGGTGCAGAGACCCCCACCCCCACCCTGCAGAAAATGTGCACACTCACAGAGCGTGGCGCTGTCCCAGGCCTTCTGCGGAGGAGCAGTGTAGGCGCGACATGAGATGCCCCCGCCTGAGCTGGGGATGAGGGAGGGGCACCTAGAGGGGCGTCCCGAGCTGCCGAGCCTCACACACTAGGGGGAGCCCCTTGCTTCCTACTTTTCCCCAGGCCCTACCCCCATGGCCCTCTTCACGTGGGCATCAGCCTTTGTCCCCGAGGCCCAGATGGGGACACAGCGGGGAGCCATCTGGTCTTCTCCCAAGACCCTCAAACCCCACCCCTAGTGCCTTGTCTGCCTCACCCCAGTCACCCCCTTCTTCTCTGCCCCCTGGGTCTTTATCCGTGTTTACTATCTGTCAATTAGGCAGCCTCAATACCCTGTACACAGAAAGCCAGCCAGCCAAGCGTGGTGACCCGGCAGCCCCTCCCTTGCCTCTCTTTTCCTTTGGGTTGGGGGACTACGGGGCGGGGAGGAAGTCAGTCTCCTCTCCAGCTAAAAGTGACCATGGCCATTGTCTCTTTGCAGTCAATGTTTTCCCCTGGACCATAGCTGGAACTCCTGGGGTGGAGGTTGGGGTGAGGAGGGATGGTGGCCAGCAGGTGCCTGTGAGTGAGGGGCGGGTGGGTGGGTGGCTCAGGGGCACGGGGTGTGGCTGTCACAGGTCACGTGATCCCTGGTTGACTCAGGCCTGGCTCAGTTAACCCCTTCCCGTTGGAAGGTTCTAGGCCATCAACAGGTGTGTCCACTGACCCCTTCTGGTGTTGTTACCAGTCACTCAGGCACATCTCTTGGGCCACACAGAGGCCTCCAGCCACAAAGAAGGAAGAGGGAGACAGAGGATAGAGGAGGAGAAAGAGGAAGGAGACAGGAAGAGGAGAGAGGTGCAGAGGAGGGGTGGGGGGTCCAGGGGGGTCTCACATGTACTTCGGGGACACCTGGATCCTGGTGTGGTCAGCTCCAGGGCGGGCGCTGGGCTCCCGCCGTTTCATCCCTAATATCAACCCCACAAGGCACGTAAGCTCATTTTCACTTTACAGCTGGGAAAATTGAGCTCAGAGAAGAAATCTGTAAAGTTCACTCAGCTGATCCTCAGCAGAGACTCCGACACCAGAGTTTACGTGTTTGCTTCCTTCTCAGCGGCTCAGCCTCTGCCCTCCACCCCTGGAGTGGAGCCCACAGCCACGACCCAGCACCTCCTCGCCAGGCTGGGCCCTGCCTTCTCCAGGAATACACTTGGCCCAGTTTCAGGCCCCAGATATGTCCTGGAAAAGCCAGTCTCACAGCAAGGGTCACGGGCACTTCCCAGGGTTAGAGGGCCCGGCCCGCGTGCTTGGAGGAGGGCAGAGCAGAGCAGAGGCTTCAAAGAGGCAAGAGTTGGGGGTTCCAAGCACCCAAGAGGTGACTTCTCTCAGGAGAGACGTGGTGGCTTGGGGGGTGCTCGAGAGTCAGAGACACCAGCCTTTGAATCCCTACTCCCACTCACTGACTTCTGTCTTGGGCAGGTAGTGTAACCTCTATGGGCCTGAGGTTCCTCACTCAGAACAGGGTGAGTAATAGTGAAGCTTGTCCCCAGAGGCATCCTCAGGGACGCAACCATCCTTTTAAAGTGCCCAGAGCACTGTCTTGGACAGGTCAGTGGCACTAGGCATACTAGCAGAGTTTATCATTCCTGTGCTTTTTAGATTGGACCAACCTCTCCCAGGGCCCAACCATACACTCTTGGCTTCCCTAGTAGCTCAGATGGTAAAGAATCTGCCTGCAGTGCAGGAGACCCAGGTTCGATTCCTGGGTCAGGAAGATCCCCTGAAGAAGGGAATGGCTTCCCACTCCAGTATTCTGGAGCTGATGGGCTTCAGTTCATGGGGTCGCAAAGAGTCAGACACAACTAAACAAGTAACATTTTCACTTGGGCTCTCAGGACAACGTGGCAGAAGTTCTGTTCACCTGCTTGTAACATGGTCTGGCCCTAACTTGAAGCTGCCCTCCTGGCACCGTTGTGGGCTCACCCTGCTTCTTTCATCAATGTCAGATGTCAGCCCCCTCATTGGGGGTTTCCAAGTGAGGGATCTGCCTTAGCTATAAAGAAAGGGAAAATTCAACCTAATTGTGACCAAGGTGGACAGCCAACAGCTAGTGTGTGGGTTCACTTCCTCCCAGGGTCTCCCTCTATTCCAGTGAGGACAGCTCTGATCCACCCCAGAGGCCCTGGCTGCCCCCTTGCACACACTACTCCAACCAGGGCAGACAAGCCCTGCGTCCCTGCCTATGTGCTGACAGCTTGGTGGTGGTTCTCTGCTGATAACCTCTCAGTATTTGTTGCTCCTTTTCTTGGAGAGGAGGCTGAACACAGAAGGGTGGAGGACCAAGCGGGGTGGGGTGGGAGCAGCAATGGGCTTCAAATGCACAGACCACACCCCGAGAGAAAGCCCTGCTGTTCACCAGATCTTCACCTTTGGCAATTAACTGATGTGAGAGGTCTCAAAGCCTTCCCCTGCCTCGGAGTATTTCATCATAGTATTCTTTCGGTCATAAACGGTTGAAAGATACCTCCTAAGAAGTTGACATTCTTCATCCTTTTTATCTACAAGGATGGTTTTCAGTGCCCTTGTGGACTAGAGCCTCGGTTAACAGCCCAACTGACCTACTTCTTACTCCAGCTCTGCCTCTAACCACAGCACTGGTTCCTTGGCTTCCAAACCCAAGGAGAATTCTCTGTATGAGGAAATGTGACTTAAGAACTGAGATATCAGTGGAGCAGAAGTTCAGGGATTCCCCAGGTGAGTTCTCAGCAGAAATGACTATTGACCAGAGAATCTATCAGAAGATAGTTTGTGGGACTTCCCTGGTAGTCCAGTGGTTAAGACGCTGTGCTCACGATGCAGGGGGCCTGGGTTCCATCCTTGGTCAGGGAACCAGATCTCACATGCTGCAACTAGGACTCAGGGCAGCCAGAATAAATATTAGAGAAGATTATTTCCTAAGAGGAATGGAGTGGGCAATGCTGGAAAGGAAAGTAGGGGTAGAAGAAATCCCCTGGCAGTTCAGTGGTTAAGACTCCACACCTCCAGTGCAGGGGGGGTGTAGATTCGATCCCTGGTTGGGGAGCTAAGATACCACATGTGGCCAGAAAACCAAAATATAAAGCAGAAGCAATATTGTGACAAATTTAGTAAAGACTTTAAAAATGGTCCACATTAAAAAAAAAAGTGGGAGGAGGAGAGATAAGGGTTCAGTGTTTCTCCACTGCCCTCCAAGCAGGAGCTGGTCTTGCCCCGGATCAGGTCCCACCTCACAGCAGCAAAGAGGCTGCCAGGTACCTGCAGAGAGAAGTACCCATGTGACAATCAACGTCTGGGAGGGCAGCGTCAAGAGAAGTCTATATGTGGAAGAGGATGCTGAACTGGGTGGGTGATGCCCTGGCCTTATCAGCACCCCACAGTCTAGTGTAGCACCAGGGCAGATGGCCTGTTTGATCTCCACCCTACTGGGCTTGGTTCAGTCCCCATCAGAAGGAGGGCCTTGTCCTCACACACCACGGTGCTGTGTCACCCTACTCCATTGACCCCACTGGCCTCCGTGTTACAGCCAGCTGCAATGGGAAGAGAAGCTGGCTGACTTTCAAAGTCAGGGGTGAGGAGAGGCAGGGCTCTGCCCTGCCTGGGCACATACCGGCAATGGCAGAAGGCAGGGGAGGTGCTCCTGAAGGAGAATTAACACATTTGACTCCAGAGGACTTAGAGATCAATTAAACAGCTCTATTAGAATTCATTCAACTTGGAGTATTTACGACATTTCTCTCTGGTGGCCCAGTTGCCATGGCTTAGGGAAATCAAGGTGGCAAATAGTTGAGAATGCTTTCCATTTCCTGCTGGGAAGGGTGATGGCTCAGCTATGACCTCAGACTGATGTGTGCTTGACAGGTTCCTCTGACACTTACTAGCTACGTGATCGCGGACAAGTTGTACAACCTCCTTGAGTCTCGCTTTCCTCATCTGTAAAAATTAAACACGATCTCATTTGTGAAGGACAGAGCTCAGGATAGAGCAGGTGCTCAATGGGTGTGTCCTCCTAAAAGTGACCTTCCTTTACTTCTTGCGGTCCTTACCATCTCATTTAACTAATTTGATATTAATTGATTTATTTGGATTTTTTATTACACCCTGTGGTGGTTTTTAAATATGACCACAAATTCTTTGACACTCCTCTTTTCAAAAGGTGAAGCCAAATAGCCCTCCTCCTGAAGACTGGCTGGACTAGTGACTCATTTCTGAAGAGGCTGTGGCAGAAGTGAAGGTATGTGACTTCCGGAGCAAGGTCATAAGAGGATGTGGCTTCCCCCTTGTTCTCTCTTGGGTTGTCTGCTCCGTGGGCCACCCTGCCCCAAGGACACTCAGGCAGCACGTGCAGAGGCCCGTGTTGGGAGGATTGAAGGCCTCCCACCAACAGTCAGCACCAGCTTGCTGACCTTCCCAGAATTAGGGTCTCCAGCGCCAGTTGAGCCCTCAGATGACCACAGCTCTGGCTAATGTCTCAGCAGCAACCTCTTGAAAGATTGCAAGCGTCTGAATTTCTGATTCATGAAACATGTTCTGTGAGATAAATAAATGTATATTATTGTTTTACGCTTCTACATCTTAGAGTGACATAGAGGCTTCCCAGGTGGTTCAGTGGATAAAGAATTAGCCTGCAGTTAAGGAGACACAGGACATGTGGCTTTGATCCCTGTGTTGGGAGGATCTCCTGGAGGAGGGCACGCAACTCACTCCAGTATTGTTGCCTGGAGAATGGGCCGAGGAGCCTGGTGGGCTACAGTCCATAGGGTCGCAAAGAGTTGGACACAATTGCAGCGGCACATATGCATGTTACCTAGCAATAGATAGCCAATACGTATCCATTGCCCTTCAAAGAAGTTTTGAAACTGCATCTAGCGGAAGGCATAGCTCTAACCAAATGGAAAGCTATTAGAACAAGATTTAAAAGATGAGAGTGGAGTAATAAATGGGGTGTGTCTCGGTAAGAGTCTGACTGTCCCCCTCAACCAGAAAATCTGGTTGAAGGCAAAACATAGCTCTAGGCTTCTTGGAAGTCAAGGCAAAAATGGAAACTTGATGACTCATATTAAGGCTAGTTTTTTTTTTTCTTTTGGTTCTCAATGAGGATCTGCATTTGACATGTGGGCCTTCAGATAAATAACACCACACGACCTGGGGCAACATATCCTGGTGTCTTGCAGACATTCTACCTCCTGTAGATCATACAGAGTGTGCTTGAAATATATGTGTAGTTCATTTATAATGATATGCTTTGTACAATTTTCAGGACCTCTTGACGTTACAATGGGGAAAATATACTGCATTTTAAAAACTTTTTATATAGGCACTCAATTAAAGAAGTAGAGTATCAAAGCATTTATAGTGAAAAATCTCCCACAGGGCACTTCCATTTCCCATGGTCAATCCTGTGCAACTGATTTCTGGTTTAATTTTCTTGGCATATTTTATACACATATAAATAATATATATATTTTGCTCCCTTTATTACATGAATGGTAGCATATAATTGGCACTGTTCTGCTCTGTGCTTGTCATTCCGTATTGACATATGACTTAAAAATAGCATTTCCCCCAATTATCATAATTTTTGATTCTCTGTGTTTTTAATATTTCATTATTCAAAATTTGGAAATCTAAAAAGAGTCAAAAATAAATCAAAAGCACATGTAATCCCACTACCAAGATATGACCACTGTTAGACTCAGACATTGGCACCCCACTCCAGTCCTCTTGCCTGGAAAACCCCATGGACATAGGAGCCTGGTGGGCTGCAGTCCATGGGGTCGCTAAGAGTTGGACACGACTGAGCGATCTCACTTTCACTTTTCACTTTCATGCATTGGAGAAGGAAATGGCAACCCACTCCAGTGTTCTTGCCTGGAGAATCCCAGGGACGGGGGAGCCTGGTGGGCTGCCGTCTATGGGCCGCACAGAGTCGGACACGACTGAAGTGACTTAGTAGCAGCAGCAGCAGCAGCAGACTCAGACATACAGGGCACAGAGAACAAACTCGGGGTTGTGGAGGGGAGGGCGAATGAGGAGGGATGCACTGGGAGTTTGGGCTTAGCAGATGCAGACTGTTACACAGGGAATGGGCAAACAGCTAGGTGCTACTGTACAGCACAGGGAACTATATTCCATAAGCTGTGGAAAACCATAATGGAAAAGAATATGAAAGAGAATGGCTATGTATAACCGAATCATTTTGCTGTACAGTAAAAATGAACACAACATTGTAAATCAACTTTACTTCAATAAATTAAAAAAAAAGAGACCACCACTGTTAAACACATTCTGTTTGGGTGTATTCTTTCCTGTCTTTCCCCTATGAATATGAAAGTGTATAATGTGCTTAATTATTCAAACCGTCCAAAGAATTTTACATTCTGGGCCCCCTTCCCATTTACTTTTACACAACCCTTTTCCTCTCCCCTACCTTTAATCAGATTTTGAGCTAGGCAGGTTTTTCTTATGAAGCATATTTGTTTTCTTACTAATGTTCTACCCAGCCCAGGACTGACGAGAACCTGCTTTTTTCTGGGACTTCATCATGATGCTCAGAGAACAGTTTTGGTTAACCTCTGTCACCAGAGCATTCCCCAGAGGGAAAACCAAAATTGTGACGCATCATTTAAGCTTATTCATAAAGGACTTTCTTAGATTTTCAAGATCAGATAGTATGAGCCACAAAGGCTGCAGATGGCCACCCCCCTACATGATGGCACTCAATTTTCAAGGGAACAAAGAGAGCTAGGAAAATCCTTTCCAACAAGAGCCCCAAAGGCGGTTGTTTCCACAAACACACCTTGGCACCTATGGGATTCTCCATGGAGCTGCCTTATGTCTAGGCATCCCCTCTTGTCTTGAAGTTGCTGCTCTGGAGTATCCTTGTCTGGGAGTAATCAATGTAGTAATTCCTTTATCCATCACCTTCCCAGACTACAAACCTTATCTCCCAACAACAGAATTTTTTCTTACTGGAAAAGGGCCAGTTATAAATTATATGTTCATCCCTTGTCATCGCCTGCCCTTCTCTTTCAAGATTTTTTTTTTTTAATGTGGGCCATTTTTAAAAGTCTTCACTGAGGCAGCCTTCAGAATGGGAGAAAATAATAGCAAATGAAGCAACAGACAAACAACTAATCTCAAAAATATACAAGCAACTCCTACAGCTCAACTCCAGAAAAATAAATGACCCAATCAAAAAATGGGCCAAAGAACTAAATAGACATTTCTCCAAAGAAGACATACAGATGGCTAACAAACACATGAAAAGGTGCTCAACATCACTCATTATCAGAGAAATGCAAATCAAAGCCACTATGAGGTACCATTTCACACCAGTCAGAATGGCTGCTATCCAAAAGTCTACAAGCAATAAATGCTGGAGAGGGTGTGGAGAAAAGGGAACCCTCTTACACTGTTGGTGGGAATGCAAACTAGTACAGCCACTATGGAGAACAGTATGGAGATTCCTTAAAAAACTGGAAATAGAACTGCCTTATGATCCAGCAATCCCACTGCTGGGCATACACACTGAGGAAACCAGAAGGGAAAGAGGCACGTGTACCCCAATGTTCATCGCAGCACTGTTTATAATAGCCAGGACATGGAAGCAACCTAGATGCCCATCAGCAGATGAATGGATAAGAAAGCTGTGGTACATATACACAATGGAGTATTACTCAGCCATTAAAAAGAATACATTTGAATCAGTTCTAATGAGGTGGATGAAACTGGAACCTATTATACAGAGTGAAGTAAGCCAGAAGGAAAAATACCAATAGAGTATACTAACGCATATATATGGAATTTAGAAAGATGGTAACAATAACCCTGTGTACGAGACAGCAAAAGAGACACTGATGTATAGATCAGTCTTATGGACTCTGTGGGAGAGGGAGAGGGTGGGGAGATTTGGGAGAATGGCATTGAAACATGTATAATATCATGTATGAAACGAGTCGCCAGTCCAGGTTCGATGCACGATACTGGATGCTTGGGGCTGGTGCACTGGGACGACCCAGAGGGAGGGTACGGGGAGAGAGGAGGGAGGAGGGTTCAGGATGGGGAACACAGGTATACCTGTGGCGGATTCATTTCAATATTTGGCAAAACTAATACAATATTGTAAAGTTTAAAAAAAAAAAAGTCTTCACTGAATTTGTTACAATATAGCTTCTGTCTTATATTTTGATTTCTTGGCCCCAGGGCATATGGGATCTTAGTTCCCTCACTGGGGTCGAACCAGCACTCCCTGCATTGGAAGGTGAAATCTTAACCACTGGATGGCCAGGGAAGTGCCTGCCCTCTTTCAAAGACTGGAAATCTAGTCATTATTGTACAGAGAATTTTAAAAAGAACAGGAATGACAACATTTCAGATAGATAACGTTGAAAGGGATAAGCCATTTATAGTTCAATCTTTTTTCTAATATGCATTCTCTCCTGGCAGATAAAGGAGACCAAAGAAAGTGATAATACTAACGATACCAACATTAACTGAGGGTTTATTGATTCTGAGTTCCATGTGAAGTTTTGTGCATATTACAATTTCACTTAATTCTTATAACCATTTAAAGAGGTTAGTACAATTATTCTACCCATTTTATAGAAAAGTAAAGAGCCAGGAGTCAAACTCAGGTCTCTGTGACTCCAGAGCATAAGCTCTAGACTATAATGTTCCACTATTGGACAAAGAAAAAAAGGCTACAATGATTTCAAATGTGGAAATTTCAGAATATTATTGGTACAACAGTTGGAATTAGATACTATGTAATGTATCATGTGCCATAATTAGCATTCTAGAACAAAAGAGTATTCTAGCACAGAAGTGACTGAGAGTGAAAGAAAACTTGAACTCAGAACCCTGTATAATGTAATAGCTTATTAATTAATGTCTGCTGTCCCCAGAGATCCATGTAAGTGAAAAAGATGAATAAAACAGCAGTTATCCTTGGGAATCAAAGACAGTAAAAGAATAAGCTCTCAACTTTGATTATGTAGGTTTCAACCCCGGCTTTTGACACCTTAGGCATCTTCTCTAAAGCCAGTTTTCTCATCTGTAAAATGGGGGATAATATTATTTATCTGGAGGTTTGCAGTAGTAAATTATTGCATCCATTTAAAGCACATGATGCTCAGTAAATTCTAGCTATTACACTTTACCCAGGGAGAGATAATGTGCCAACAACTTCTATCAATGACAGCAGCCTTCAGTTAAACAATCTGCAGAGATTCAGTGGGCAATATTGGGCAATACATGCATTAAAAAACCACGCTGCTGATCAGGATGCAGTGACCATATTACTGTTAATTTAGTAGCACAGCTGTAGTAGTGTTTGCTAAGAAAAGACCAACACCCAGTCTTCTTTTCTATACAGATCCTCTAAGCTGTCCTCGGGTTCCTAAACAAAACTATATTGCGTACGTGCACAGGACGTTCTCCCCTACTCTGAGTTAGTGATTGCAGTGGGGCTGCCCAGGAAGTCTGTCCTGGGCTAACTCTTCCTCACCTAGAAGCCAATTTGGCCACGGGAGAGACAGCCTGGGGAAGGCTTCTCTGTTATTGCTGCAAGTTCTAACACTTGATTTTTCTACCAACTGTCAAGAGGGCTGCATTTGGTGAATAATCTGCAAAGAGTAAGAAACAGACTTGGAGTTTGAATCCTGGATCTACGACTTACTATGTAATGATATGGGAGAAGGCAATGGCAACCTACTCCAGTCCTCTTGCCTGGAAAATCCCATGGACGGAGGGGCCTGGTAGGTTACAGTCCATGGTGTCGCTAGGAGTCGGACACGACTGAGCGACTTCACTTTCACGCATTGGAGAAGGAAATGGCAACCCACTCCAGTGTTCTTGCCTGGAGAATCCCAGGGACGGGGGAGCCTGGTGGGCTGCCATCTATGGGGTCGCACAGAGTCGGATACGACTGAAGCGACTTAGCAGCATGTAATGATATGAAACAGTGTATTAGCTTCTCTCTAATACAGGT
This sequence comes from Bos indicus x Bos taurus, assembly GCF_003369695.1. Lineage (NCBI taxonomy): Eukaryota > Metazoa > Chordata > Mammalia > Artiodactyla > Bovidae > Bos > Bos indicus x Bos taurus. The sequence goes on along the minus strand of NW_020867196.1, from coordinate 13,784 downwards.
TCCCTTCATTGCAGGAAAGGGAATTAAGATAATGTCATAAAACACGCGGGACAATGCCTGCGTGTGATGGGTGGGCACTTGGTAAATTGTGGCAATCATTTGCTGTGCAGATCAAACTAGTGACTCTAACCATGGTTTTAACTTCAAGCCCCTTCCTGATTTTGGCTATTTAAGATACACAAGAACATGTTTTGCTATGTACATATTGTTAAGATGACATCAACATGAACAATAGTGTCCATCATAAGCAACAAAAATTCAGCATCTATGTTCTATGTGGAGGACAAAAAGAAGAACAAGGTATAACCTCTGCTTTCCCATAGTTCATAATCTTGTAGGGGGGAATATATAACAATGTTAATTTAAGACAGACTGAGATAAGTATGACCCTAAAGTGCCATTGGAATCTGATAAAGAAGGAAGTTATTTGAATGAGAGTAACATGCTTCATCAACGGGGCCAGGTGGAGGATGCCTGGAAAGCTAGGAAGACACCGGAGAGGCTGCAAGCCTTCTGCTAGGTAAGCAGGTTAAGGGAGATGGGTGTGAGGAGATTCTGTTTGCCAGGGAGTAGGAACAGGTGTTCTATGGGCAGCTCCTGGAGTAGAGGACAGAATGATTTAAACAGAGGATGATGACAGACCCGAGGTTTGACAGGTAAGGGCCCGAGGAAGTCTTCCTCTTGGCAGCAGGCTGGAGGAGTGGACTGAGCGATCATTCTTTGGGCAAGTGTGGCAAGACAAATTGGTGAGGCCTCTTGCCCCAGGGCAGAAGGTTGTTACCCATCACCCAAGGGTCTGGAGACATATCACATAGAATTAAGGTACTTCTGCTTGCCTAAAATCATAGCCTCATTTACTCCAGGAGGGGGAGAAATACAGACCACCCTCTGATTCTCTTCTATCCAATTACTAGTACTCTTTTTAAAGTATATACATATTTATGTATTTGTCTGAGCCAGGTCTTACTTGCAGCTCACGGAAACTTTGATCTTCATTGTAGCATGTGGGATCTAGTTCCCTGATCAGGGATCTGCACTGGGAGGACAGAGTCTTAGCCACTGGACCACCAGGGAAACCCCCAATAACCGGCACTCTTGATGAGCAGCTTATATTGACTTCCAGAAGGGGGGGGCCAGATTTGTCACTAGGGCTCATTTTCTGGGGTAAACTCTGTTATTTTCTTAGAGAAAATGAGTTCCTGAAGAACACAGGGCCATTCTAACAGCTAGTGTCTTGGCAGTGCTTGGCCCTTGTCCCCCAGGTAAGTTCTAGGGTGAAATATTAATAACCCGTCCTGGCTGCCCCGCGGAGTCTGTTCCCACGTGCGGCTGCTTCCATCGTTAGCGGCAGGCCAGGCCCCTTCCTGTCTCCGCAGCACTCCTCGCCCCCATTGGCTGGAGCCACTTGACCCCCTCAAGTGGGCTTCAGGATGGTCCTGATGAGACAGGAAGAACTAAGGTGGCTCCGGGACTCACTCAGCAAGAAGTCACGCCTGTTTGCAGGCCAGTCATAACCTTGTGTCTTGGCCCCGAGCACTGCTTTGCTCCTGGGACCCTAGCCATTACCGTGTACCTCAGCTCTGATCACAGGATCCGTCTGTCATTCTCCTTCCATCTGAGTTTCTGTTCTGAAGAACTATACTAAGAGCCCCCAGGCCCAAGGTCCTTCCCTGGTTTTGCCATTGCCCCACAGGAAGTGGAGGAAGCACTGCTCTTAAAGCTCAGCCCCTGGGCTGGGGCTCCTACGCGGCTACCCGGTTCCTGCGTTCCTGCTCTGCTCCAGGTTCCTGACTGGGACTTAACTTCCCGGATACGGACCACTGTACCAGATTGCGCTTTTGGTCGACTGCCACGTCCTCCGGATTCCATGCTTCACCCGCTGGGCTGGACTTCCTACTACCTGCTTCAGCTCAAGCTGCTGCCCCAATGCCCGGCTTTGCTCAGTGAGTGGGTAGAATTCCAGAGCTTGCCCCACCCAGTCTGCCCTGTTCTTCTGCAGTTAATTGAGCCATGCTCAGCCTGACTTCAGCAGGGGTATGTGCATGTATTCTTGCTCAATGTTAACCTAAAGGTCAAAATGGAGACAGGAGACCATACCTATATGAAGTTACTTCACATACTTGGTTCTATAATACAAAATTACCTAAAAGATTATTTTTAAAATGAAACACCTCAGTTATCATGCACAATGTGTTTTAAAGGGCTTAATGGGCTTCCCTGGTGGCTCAGACGATAAAGAATCTGCCCACAATGCAGGAGACCTGGGTTTGATCCCTGGATTGGGAAGATTCCCTGGAGAAGGGAATGGCTACCCACTCCGGTATTCTTGCCTGGAGAATCCCATGGACAGAGGAGCCTGGTGGGCTGCAGTCTATGGGGTTGCAAAGAGCTGGACATGGCTGAGTGACTACCACACACTGATAGACCGAAACATCCAAGTGCAGTGGGAGCTTCACCCCTCCCCTCTTCCCCCTCCTCCTCCCAGCACCATGGCCTGGTGCATAATATTTGGAATACATTTTGGTTTGTCTTAATAGCCCCAAATGACCTTCATTTCAGTTGAAACAATTGAAGCCAACATTTCCAAAATAGAAATCAGGTAAGAAGTAATGTTTAACCTTGTTAGTCCAGTAAACACCTTTGGAAGAGTAAGCCTGTGCCTGCCAGCAAGTTGGCTGTATCTACATGTTCTCTCATAAAACTGAGGAGGTCACCTACTCTAAAGTCAAAGTCTGCCCAACCAGCCACTGCTGAAATCCAGCCCCCAGAGCATTACTCAACAGGAAAGGGGTGAGTTATAGAGTACTGCAACGACTTCCTCCATAGCTCCTGCTCAGTAAGAATCTTCTGAAGCTATTGCTCTTGGAAAAAACAATTAGTTTAGATCCTGCTTATAAAACAAAGTGCCCGTACATGAAGTAAGGACACACGCTAGTCTGGCAACTCACTGGAAAGCGTCTGGCAGCACCGCAGTCCGAGGTCCAGGCTGGGACTGTCAGGGTTTTTTTCTTAACCCAGAAAATATCATTTAAGTCAAGAGGACCAGTGGGAAATCCACAGAACAGTCTGCCTCTTATAACCACACCACTTCCTCATTTCCATCCCCGTCTGTTAGGATATTACTGCTTTGGAAAACTTGTTTTTTTTTTTTCCTTGAAAAATCTCAAGTCTAAATATCAGCCCAATAGGACATTCTTTGGTCTAAGACATCCAATAATTAACACTCCAAATTGGTCCTTCCACAGGGCTCATTCTACTGACCCTTTGGAGTGAAAGTCGAATATAAAGGGACAAACAATGAGGAAAAATCTTGTCTATAAGAGTTTGAAATAACATGTAATACGGACTCTTACAATATTTTTTACTAATTGCTTGTCTATTATTTTAAAAGCATATTAAACATTTTAGAATCATTTCTTAGGAATTTATTATTACTTTTGTGTGTTTAAAAGCAAGTTTATTTAGAGAGGTACACATTCCACAGGCAGAATCCAGTCCGATTCAGAAGGTGAGAGCCTGAATGATTTCTTAGAAAAATAATTTTCCTGTGAACATACAAACTGGATTAATAAAATCAATGCTATTGATTTTAAGGTATAGAGATTAGCCAGGAACTAGTATTTTGCCAGAGAAGGCAATGGCAACCCAGTCCAGTACTCTTGCCTGGCAAATCCCATGGACAGAGGAGCCTGGTAGGCTGCAGTCCATGGGGTCGATAAGAGTCGGACACGACTGAGCAACTTCCCTTTCACTTTTCCCTTTCATGCATTGGAGAAGGAAATGGCAACCCACTCCAGTGTTCTTGCCTGGAGAATCCCAGGGACGGGGGAGCCTGGTGGGCTGCCGTCTATGGGGTCGCACAGAGTCGGACATGACTGAAGCGACTTAGCAGCAGTAGTATTTTGCCTAGAGATAGGAGTTACTCGGGACTGAAAATAAAGGAATTTTCTTTTTTATTTTTTTTACTATTACAAGCAAGGTCAGCACTGGCCCAAGAATGACAGAACCTAAAGTAGTTTGTGCAGAAATAATCAGTAACTTTCACCATTGCTTCATTATCAAGACTTAACCAACTATAAATCATACAGGCCTTAAAAATAACTGGAGACATGTCCACCTGTCTGCTAGCTAAGACATATAACATTTGCTAAGGAAGGAATATTAAAACATATCAGTTTGTCATTTAAGGTATAAATGGCATTTAAATATCACAGGTTGTAGTAGGAAAGCAATCAGTATCTTAATTCACTTGAGAGGAAACAGAAGAGTGTCACAGAGCATCTAACTGACTTAATTATTGATAAATAATACACGAGCTCTGTTCTGCAATATGTTTATCTTAACTATCCCTATAATAAAGTCCTAAACATTAATTTGCAGGGGATTTTAGATACTGTTTATTTATCTGTTCCTAGGTTATGATCCAATGGGCTTCCAAGGGAGACTGCGGTATAGCAGACAAGTGTTTGAGATGCAGACTTGAAGATCTGTGCTTGGATTCTGGCTGAGTCGTCTCTGAACGACTAGTGTTAGGCAAGCGCAACTTCTCTGGAGGACTAATTCTTCCCAAGTCAGAACAAGATAACCAGGCTGGAGGAATGCATGAAGTAATTCAGTGTTTATAAACTTTCCTCAACCTTATTCTGACAAAGTTCCATCTAGTTAAAGCTATGGTTTTTCTAGTAGTATGGATGTAAGAGTTGGACCATAAAGAAAGCTAAGTGCTGAAGAACTGATGCTTTTAAACTGTGGTGTTGAAACTTTTGAGAGTTCCCTGGACTGCAAGGAGATCCAACCAGTCCATCCTAAAGGAAATCAGTCCTGAATGTTCATTGGAAAGACTGATGCTGAATCTGAAACTCCAATCCTTTGGCCACCTGATGCAAAGACTGACTCACTGGAAAAGACCCGATGCTGGGAAAGATTGAAGGCAGGAGGAGAAGGGGAGGACAGAGGATGAGATGGTTGGATAGCATCACCGACTCGATGGATATGAGTTTGAGCAAGCTCGGGGAGTTGGTGATGGACAGGGAGGCCTGGCATGCTGCAGTCCATGGGGTCACAAGGAGTTGGACACGACTGAGCGACTGAACTGAACTGATTCTGCATCCAGTAATTCATAATCAGAAAACAGATGCAAATCCAAGCCCCAAATAGACATTTTGAAGTAACTGCTGCTGCTGCTAAGTTGCTTCAGTCGTGTCCGACTCTGTGCGACCCCATAGACGGCAGCCCACCAGGCTCCCCCGACCCTGGGATTCTCCAGGCAAGAACACTGGAGTGGGTTGCCATTTCCTTCTGGCCTCCATCAACTAAAACTAAATTTAGACCCAGGATTGCCCCCTAATGGTCATCTCTTAGAAATGAAATCTCTGAAAACTCCCAAAGGCTGGCTTCTTGTTCTGATCTCCAGCATATATTCTAGCATTTTTCTCCAAGGAAGATCATCTCCAAGTATGTCCATTTAAATAAGATTTAAGTTGTTACAGTTTATTTATCTTTAAAAATACTTCTATAACTAAACAGTCTTTCCAGGTTTTAAAAATAACTTTCCTTAGAATGTCTCTCCTTGCTCCCAACTTTGGAAAAAAAATTTTTTTAAGCCAAGATAAAGAGCTTCTGCCCAACTCTTTTTGCATCTTATGCAAAAGTATAGATATCTTGTCTTCTGGGTGTCATGATGAAGGTTCAAGAGCTGATTCTTTATCCTAAAGGACTGAATTACCACAGGTTGTTCCCACTTTTCAGGCATTCATCAATTTCTTAATTCTTGGGGTAAACTTAAGTCTTCTAAATCAAAAGTTAATGTTTTATCCCAAATCTACAGCCCGTCTTATATCAAAACATGAATTCAGGATGGGTGGACTTAAGAGTTCACACTAAGTAAGCTACTACTCCCCCAGGAAGCGTACACTCAGGACCTGGCACACACACAGCAGTAGAATCGTAAAAATTGTATATCAAAGTGAAATACTAGCACCTCCTTTTTGTTGTCTGCAAGCCTTAGTCTTTATCTACAAATGAGGATAATATCATCTACTTTCTTAGGATGTTGGAAAGGCCAGAGGAGGTATTACATGAAAGCATTTAGCATAGTTTTTGATAACACAGAAGGCACCAAAAAAATGACAGATACTATCTGTTATCTCCCCAGTCAAAAAAATGTCAGTTATTTTTTGGAAGCAGGCATTATATTGCCACTCACAGGCATGAAAACTCCTCCTCCGAGTTACTGTCTACCACGGTTACTTCCTGAGATCACACCTCAACAATTTTCAGTGTGTTCTTCACAGGCATTAGAGTCCCTGCTGGTGGTATGTGCATTGGTGAAATGGACGTGCCGAGACAACAAAATTGAGAACAGTCTAGTGAGGAGAATGATAAGCAACAAACTTTTGTAAGTTCTGGGTGTTTGACCATAAACATGGTGGTGCTTAGCCTTTAAGAAAAGGAAAGTTCAAGGGCTAGAAATACACAGGATTGTTAGGTCTACTGCACCCTCTAGTGGCCACAAAGAAGATTGCTTGTTTAAAATCCTAGTTTGGTCGAAATTGCAATATTGATGCATAAATATACATCACCCTTGAATTTAAAAAATAACCAATTTGCCTTTATGTGTTCTCTGCCTATGTCAAAACAAAACAAAACCTAATATTAAGAAAAGCCAATGCTGTCAAAATTTGATCCATTTGTTCTCTTTATTCCCTGCTGAATGAAAATACTAATCAATAGAGGGAAAGGCACAGGCAACGCTACCTTTCATGCTCTATGGACTCTTAAGTGAGGACTGAAGATAATTGCCTTTGTTGCTTTATGAAAGGGAATTTTCAAATGAGCATCTTTCTAAAACAGCAATTTTTTCACCAAAGGGCTATTTACAAGACAAGGTAATAATTAAATATGCCCAAGACTATGAATCTTTTCTCTGCCCAAACCCTTCATTTTTATAATGGGTAATTATAGTAAAAACTTCAATTAACCAGAACCCTCAATTAACATGATTTCCCCTCTTGCACTCTATTTTTAGGACAAAGTGGTGGAAAAAAATCATAAGACATCAGTCATGTGAGTGATTTAGTTTGAAAATCATTAAGATAGAATATGCTATAGTAAGTAGGAAAAAATCTTGAATAAAATTACATCCATACCATGATAACCAATACACAGGAAGTACATACATAACAAGAGCTGGAAGAGAATAAACTATTTTGTTGAATATTGTGGTATAATTTTAACCTTTCTATTCTACTATCTTTTTAATGTTATGTTATTACATATATAAAATTTAAAGAGAAGGTATAAACTCGACATATACACTGCAACATTTTCTATTCTACATCCATGTAGCACTGAGACTGAGAATCAGAATCTAAAATCCTTCAAAGATCTCTATAAATGTCAGAAAAATATTTAAGACTGTCACATCCTATCAAGAAAGAAAAATAGGTCACTTGGGGAATATTTCCTCCAAAATGAGCTGAAACAAGAAGAGCTTATTAGTTAATTTTCAACTAATTTGAAAATAAATGTATCAGGACATTTCTTATTCAGAAGTGTCAGTCTTACTCAGAATCTCACTGCAGTACAAAACTCAACAGTCCACAGAGTAGTTAGTTCAGGATAAGTAACCACTCATGAATAGAAAGCTCATGATACCAAGTCCATCTATTTAAAATACTGTTTATTTGTGATTTTACATTAATTAGCATTACATCTAAGAGCAATATCAGATAACATTTATACATTTTCCACAGGACACAGAGGTTCATTGGCTCATTCTTTATGCCAAAGCAAGTAAATAGAGGCATTAGCAAAAGGTGCAAATAGTTCACTGTTGCATTTAAAAAATACTTATGCACATTGCATTCATTTAAGATATATATATTTTTAAAAAGTTATGGAAAAGCATAGTTCACAGGTTACTGTTTCTACATACATTGTAATACAACATAAATGATGTAGAACAAAAAAGAATCCTCAAACACAGAATTAAGCAACTGAAGTTTTCCACTAAGATTAAAACACTGATTCCAGTAGTTAGTGAGATCTAGAATGAACTTTCCAGGCTCCGTTTCAACTTTGCATCATCAAACACTCACAGTCAAACAGAACCAGCCCCGCAACACACTATAATCCATGGAATTTTTTTTTACACACCAACTCACCCTCCAGAAATACTTTGGATTATTTTTACCCATTGACTATTTTGGATCATTGATTTTACATTGATTTGTGACATTACTTGGGTGAAAGGGAAAAAAAAAAAAAAAAAAACTATATTAAGTCTAGGTTTAAATTTGTATTTACATTAGAAAGAAAGTTAACTGAAAACATAAGAAAAATTGGTAAAAATTAAGAAGTGGTAGTTTTCTCATGGTCGGGGGTGGGGATTAGACCCACTGCTTTCTTTTTGCGCCGCCTTCTAAAAATACGTAACGTTAAAAGGATTTCACCCTTTTAAAACTTGAATGTCAACTAAGAAATACAATGGTTTTGGCAGAGAAACAAAATGTTAGCCATCGGGGACATGCTGTAAATAAATGACACTTCAAATCCTATCGTGGCCATGCAGCATCAACCTAGAACTCTTCTCATGACACCTCTCCTGTTCCCGTCACTGCTCACTTCCTCTCTCAGTCTCTTCCTTTCCATGTGGTTACCATGTGAGGGCTTTCTCACTCATTAGCAATACTAAGAGAAAAAATACATTATAAGGTTCAAATATGAATCTTGTTATGCCTTTAAATGCTCTAATCCCCTTTTGATACTAAGTCCCTGGATTCTTTAATTATATTTAAAGTATACTTAGTACCAAGCAGCCTCAAATGTGCTCTACTGTTAAATGATTGGCTAATATGCTTATGACATTTTTATACTGAATGGTATACAAACGCCTCAACATACAAAAATCGTTTTTGCCAGAGTTAAACTAAATAACCCATGTTATGTGTATAAAATCCCCTTCACTGAAAATAAGGGGTTTCTAAACTAATAAAAAAGGAACTTTTCAAAAATTATAGTTTACTAAAATGACCTTTTTTTTTTTTTTTTTTCAAACAAAGTTACTTCAGGTGAGGAAATTTCATACTATGAATAAAATTCCAAATGAATCTTTTCTTAAATTTTAAAAAAACAATTATGTGCCAGTGTATACTAATGCTATAGATTCTTATCTTAGAAGCTTTTAAAGCATTCTGTTAATGCCCATTGAAACAATGGGAACCCAACAGTTACAGTCAATAATCATGATAAAAACTATAATCTCATTACCAAGTGAAGCAGGTTTTGAGAAACAAAAATTCTCTCACTTGTTCACTGGTAATTTCTTTCCAACAGATATTATGTAGAAGGCCTGAAGTAATTCAGACAGATATCTGTTTGTGGGGATTATAATACTTCATGAGGGCAAAGCTAATCAAAACTAGCAATTGTTTAAAAATTCAAAACCTTTTTTGGACATAGAAAATGAGAGATGACTTTGAAAGTGTTTTCATAATATGTTTTTCTTTTAGTAAAACTCTTTCCAGTTCTTAAAAGTCCAGTTTGCTACAGACCCCCAATCTGATCTACCACTGCATATTAATGATCAACTTATATGTGGTTTTTAAATGTGCAACGTCACATTGTAGTAACAATTATAAAAAGACTCTATTTAGGCTTCAACTTTCTCCTTTTTTTTGTTCTTTTTCAGAAAAGAAGGAGTGCGGAATTTCTTCTTTTTCTTGGATGGTGATTTTGAAGGTGAGCCTTCAGGTGACAGGACTTCTTCAATTTTTTCTGGAGACTTGATGGTTATCTCGATGCTTTCTATGGTGGTGCTTGTGGTTAACCTGCTTACTCGCTGAGCAAGCTCGTCTTCAACACCATGCACGTCATCCTTGCCATTCACTATCAGGACAGGTACATCCATGGAGATGAAGCTCTTGGAAAATAGCTCATGGTTTTCTATAAAAGGAGAGGATTTTTTTGTTATTTTATATAGTCAACATCTTTGCTTTATTTTACAAAACTGAAATGCTTAAGCAATGTACTAAGGCATTACTTTGATCCCAATAAAGACAGATGATTATTTTAATAGACTATGGGCCTATTAGCATGAAGCTAATGCTCTTAAATGGTTATAAAGGGAAGAAAGTTGTTAGAACAAAGAATGAAGGCTAGATAAGTCCAGTTTGATGACTTGACAGTTTCATTGTAAATCAAGTCAGTATAAATGAGGAAGACAATATACATATATTTTTCTTTAATTCTGGAGTCATCTGGCAATCAAAGTTGAGAAAAATTTCATGCTTCTGATTGGAAGACATATGACAAACCAATTTTAATTTCACAAATTCTTAAGAACTATTATGTTGCCAAAATCCAGATTAAGGTAAATCGGTATAAATGCTGAACAAAAGTAGCACCCCATAATAATAAAAGAAAATAAAGTCACTGGGAGCTGTAAGTAAAGTGCATGGTGAGAAACTTACTGTATCAGGTGTTCAATTTCTTTATATGAAGACAAACGACAGAGGGACAGACTCTAAAGATTAACTGGGTGGAGGCTGTGGGAAATTACATTGAATACCTTCTAATTTTTCAGGGATATTTTGCGGTGACTGAGTTTGAGACTGAATTTGTGAAACAGATGAAGCGTCATCTGAGAGTAATTCCTGCTCAGCATCTGTTGGATAAGAGTTTAGTTAAAAGCCATGCAAAACAAAAAGCATTAAGATTTTAGGAAGGTTAGTGCATACATCAAATACCTGCATACACAGGGATGATAAACGCTTCAGCCATGAGCTGAGCATGCTCACAGTTATCCCACACATCAATCATTATGTGTGGAAAAGAGGAGGTTAATGTGTTAACACTCCGGCTGCTACTGCTAATTTGACATACATGCTTTAAGGAAGCATGGCTACTGGCAGCCCAGGCAAATAATACAAGCATTTAGCTTTTGCTACAGTGTTAGAAAACCAAAAATACATTGAGCAGCCAAATGAATGGAAATCTGAAAGCCTCACCAATGATGCTACATTAATGAGGCAAAATGCCTCACTGAATTTTTGAACAATATCCAATTAGTGATTCCTATTGGAGCAATATTAGTGAGCTAATTCAGGTCACAATGAATGTGGAAGAAACTACTTATAAAGTTATATATATATATATATATACACACAAGGAGATGGTTCTATTGTGCTATATTTGTTACCTGGCATCTTTAGGCTTTCAAAAAATAAGAGATTAAAGAGGGACATTTTACAAAATACAAAAATAAAGTTCCAATCTTATGTTAGAATGAACATAAGTTGAAGAATACCACTTAGAACATTTAATGTGATTATATTAATGAGTCAGGATGACTCCCTTTTGTGACAAAGACACTATCACATTGATGAGAACTGTTTCCTGGATGATCCAGATGTCATTAGTTCTTTCTACATGATATCAAACAGGCACAAAGATTTTTTAACTAGTGGTTCTATTTTGCTTTGGGTAAAAATTTCAACTATATGTTGAAGATGCTCTAAAGCAGAGGCTCTTACCCTCTTTTGGGGTCATAGACTTCTTGTCCTCCTCCCTGCACCCCTGACTTCCTCAAATATAAAATTAAGCAAATATTTATATCATATTTAAGATATTTTTCAGATGGCTCATAGATTGTCTCAAGCTTATCCAAGACCCAAGACTGAGAAACCCTCTCTATAAAGAATCTCTTATTCTTGAGTAAAGTGAGCTAGTATTCAATTGGTGTTTTCATGAACAGTTCTTAAATGCAACCCTTACTTAGGGTTCTGAAGTCAGAAAAAGAAAACCTCACTAGAGTGCCCATGTGCTTAAGTAAAGTCACATAAAAATTCTAGTGTCCCACTTTATTTTAGATTTGAAAATTACAGTAATGACATCTTGAGACATCCAGGAGCAACAGAGATTTTACAAAACATTAAAGCCACATACCTGTGAATCTACAAGTATGTCAAAGTAAAACAAAATTTTTTAAAAAGCCCACATTTTTCTGAAATGTTTAAATTTATTAATTTATCTACATTTACTTTAGCTAGTGATTGTTTACTCATCTGGAGATTTTCACTTTACTGTAGAAGACTTTCTGCTAGCAATCAGATTGCTTTCTAAGGAAAACAGCCTTCTCTACATGTTAACATACATGGTCTGTGGGAGCTCTTCACATTTTAATCCTACTTACACTCAAGTAAAGACTGAAAGAGCACATGGAACAACTGATGGTAAAGAAACATCAAAAAAAAAAATCCTGGACTGCCTTCTATCATCCAACTCAAGGGCTCTGTGAGCAGTGTGGTTAGCTGGGGCTTAACTTCAAAGTGAACTGACCTTCCAGACCTTGCTGTTTACGTTCGACTGTCCTCTTATACTCTTCAAGTTCTCCTTCTGTGAGATGACTGAAGGGGTTGGGAGGAGCTGGTGGGGCATGATCATCATCTTCCAAACTGCATGGTCTTGCGAAGAAAAACACTGACTTGTTACCAAGAGTAACATACTCATATATGTATATTTACTCATACATACTCATATATGTATATTTATTTTTATATATTTACATATATATATACCTACAACTTCATATACACCCACTTAAATGTATATATGATGTATGTGACACCTCAACTCACACCACCCATAAGAAATGATAAAGTAACATGTTTTAAAATATTCATATCCAGATTAATGACTTTATAGGACTACTGATCCAATAGGACTAAAATTGCCAATGATGCTTCCTTCAAGGCTGCATAGGTCAAATTTAATAACTCTTTAAAAAAAGAAAACTAAACCAAGTTCTAGAAACTTCCATGTAACTAAGAAATATCTTAAAAACCAAGAATGTCAAAAAGCCTTTGTAAAAAAAAGGCTTAGAAAAATTAAACTGTACCAAGAAAACTTTTAAAATCTGCTATGAAAATAAACTTGTACCTATTTGCTTTAGGAAAGAAATTAATGAGACTTTGAGCTAAATCTGGCAGATTGAACCCATGCATTAAAAGAAAATTCCTCCCAAACCCTACTAAAATGATAGTAAAGGAACAGTAGCAAAAATGGTGTAAACTTTTAAGGACAAAAGAATGGAAGAGGAGACAACACAGGATGAGAAATGGTAACACATGGTCGGAAGATGGAAAGCAGGTGGGAAGAGCAGGTGGCAGAGATGAGAAAATTGAAGCCTTAGCCCTGCAAAGAAGAATGCAAAAAAGAAGCCTGCTTGTGTGCTGTAGAGGTCTGTTAAGGCTCAAGTACCACAGAAAGTCGCTGTGAAGAAAAGCTGAAAAGGGACAACTTAGAAGTGTGAAGGAGGAACAGATAGATTCTCAGGCCCCCTTTCCTGTTCCACACACATGAGCATTACTCTCTCTCTCATCTCTGCAGAAGATCAGGGGCTTATTCTTCAGAACGACTGATCTGGGGACACAGAACACAGTTAAGGGCTCCCAGGATGATGGAGGCAGACTGGCAAGAGAATAGAGAACTCTCTGGATAAATTAAATGACCCCAGATAGAAGAACTACAGACACTAGTGCTTGGGCACTCCTGAAAGAAACAATCTGGTCCACACCCAGGCATCCTGCAGAGGAGCTCACCAGTTCCCAAGCTCTGCACACACCTGAGCTCCGACTGGCTTTCAGTGTCTCATTCTTAAATACAGACGGACTACCACAGACTTCCAGACACTTGAAGAAAGTTTCCAACATGGAAGAGACCAGAATTAAGAAGAAAAAGGGAACTCAGAAGAAACAGACAATAAAGGGAGCTGAAGAAAAAAT
>NW_020867195.1:0-29762 GCF_003369695.1 Bos indicus x Bos taurus | reverse complement strand
AGTCTCTTCTGTGAGAAAAGGAAGTTGGATGGCAGCTCCACGGACAGAGAGAAAGCCTGAGGAGCAAAGAAAAGAAAATCACCACCACACAGATACTGGCTGACAATGAGTTTAACCTGCAGCCCTTGTGAAGTGGGCCTTTCACTCCTGGTGCCTTTGCTCCACATGCGGCTCCCAGAGCCCCAATCACCTCAGGGGATCCATTGCCTGGATCGTCAGGTCCCCAGGAAGGAGGACGGTCATGCTGGGAGGGCTCAGGGACCCAGGGTCACAGGCAGCTTTGATTCAGCTTTCACAGCAATGACCTGAACAGCCACACCCACTGCGAGACATCGGCCTTTCTTCTCTTTCTTAAAAGCAACTTTGATTTATTTGTTGGTCTTGTTGTTGTTGTTCAGTCACTCAATAATGTCTGGCTCTTTGAGACCCCCGTGGACTGCTGCACGCCAGGCTTCAACTCCCAGAGTTAACTCACGTCCATTGAGTTGATCTAACTCCTTTTATTTAATTGACGCTACAAACACTCTTCCCCAGTGGCTCAGACGGTAAAGCGTCTGCCTAAGGTGCGGGAGACCCGGGTTCAATCCCTGGGTCGGGAAGATCTCCTGGAGAAGGAAATGGCAACCCACCGCAGTACTCTTGCCTGGAAAATCCTATGGACAGAGGAGCCTGGTAGGCTACAGTCCATGGGGTCACAAAGAGTCAGACACGACTGAGTGACTTCACTTCACAGATACTCTTACTGAAGTCTGATAGCATTAAAATGCCTAAGATAATATTTTTTTAAATACATTATTCATTTAATATAATTCTTATAAATACATTATATCCATGTCATTGGGTCCTCTACAATTAGATAATATAAGCATCGTATTTTGATTCAAATAAAAGAGTCTCTATTATTTTATCCCATCAGTAAAGCTTGATATAGATAAGGAAATTCAGAATAATAAAGACCATTTCTGTATGCTATGAGCTGTAACAAACCAAATCAAACCAAACCAAAACCCCAAACCTAAGCATCATCACCACCATAGTCAAACTTCAGGACATCCTGTTAGTTTAACGCTAAATTCATAGGTTAATTTAGGGGAGCTGACAATTGGCAACCATTTTGCAAGGCAATTCTGATGCTGACTAGCCAGAGTAAAGTTGAACTTCCCAGGATAAGGGCAGAGTCTCTCGTAAGAGACTCGTACTTCAGGCACCAGCCCCAAGTTTGAGGCTCCTCAGGCCATGCACACTTCTGACAACTGGCTACAAACACCCTCCACAGCAAACTCAGGTCTGATACTTTCATACAATGACACGCGGGACTCGGGAAGGTGCTATACTTAAGACTATAGTTTTATAATGAAGGGGACAAACCGGGACCAGCCAAAGGAAGAGATACATTGGACAAGGTCTGGGAGAGACTAAGCATAAGACTGCCGGGTCCTCAGGACACATCGCCTTCACACATTGATGTAGGATTACCAACCAGGAAAGCTCACCCAAGCCTCAAGGTCCAGAGTTTTAATGAGGATTTCATTACACAAGCGAGACTGACTCAATCACTGCCCACTTGACAACTCAATCGCCAGTCCCCCTCCCCTCCCACAGGGTTGGATTGATGTCACCTGGCTCAAAACCAACCCTCTTAATCACATGGTTGGTTTTTCAGGCCTGAAAGGCCCCCACCCTGAAACTACCTAGGGGCCCAGCAGGAGGTTCCTCATTAGCATAAAATCAGATGTGGTTCAAGGAGTCTACCATGAATAACAAACACACTATCATTCCAGAAATCCAAAGATCTTCCAGGAGCCTCCCACAAAAGCCACCCGAATTCTTCATTATACATTTGTTTCTTTTTTTTAAGTCGTTTTTTGGTTAACTTTTGTTATTTTAAAATATTCTTTGCTGTTTAAGCATTTCTAAATTTTATGCGGTCAAAATAAAAGTTTTTTTCTTTATGACAACCAAACCAAACACAACAGCAGCAAAACAACACAAAACTAAAACCTAGACTAGTAGTTACTTCCCACCCTTCAGGATGCTATAGTCTATAGAAGATCACTCTGTGAAATTAGTTAATGACTTCTTCAGCCATGAAGTTTTGAAACCAAGCTGGTTGGTTTGAACACCAACCATGAAGTTTTGAAACCAAGCAGGGCCCTGCAGGGGCTCTCCAGGGTACAAAAGCATTTCTGTGTCTGTGTCGATTTTTTTTTTTGTAGAAAAAAAGGTTTCAGCCTCTTAGACCTTCCCTGAGTTCCAAAGGGCAGATTCAAGCAGTTACTAATTAAGGGAGTGGGGGATGCAGAAGCAAAGCCCAAGCAGTCAAGAAACAATAGTGCCTCAAACAAAACAGACTCCCAGTTCCCCCTTAAGGGGAATACCTAACAACCTGATTCACACCTTTGAGTTCTTCTGCAGGCACTAAGAACCCCCACCCAGGACGATGGTAACTACAAGCTGAGTGCCCAGACTGGTCAAAACCAGGAGACTGACGATTGCGATTCCGGTAATAGCAGCCTGTTACCTGACCACCAACCAATCAGAAGAAAGGCATACACCCCGTAGCCCTCATTCCAAATATTGCTTTTCAAAACTCTTCCCTGAAAACCAAGAAGGGAGTTCAGGTTTTCTGAGCCTGAGATGCCTGTTCTCCTTGCCTTGGCCCTTACAATAAACCTTTCTCTGCTCCAAACCCCAACATTTTGGTTTCTTTGGTCTTGCTGTGCAAGCGGCACACAAACCTGGGTTTGGCAACAGTTTCGTTTTAAAAACGACATCTGAAACATTACCACCAGTGACTGGGAGCAGTTTTCCATGATGTGTTAATACATTATAAAGTCCTTCACCCACAGGAAGAGTTTGGCCCCTGTCATGTCCCTGATACTTCCTTGAGCACCTACAGAAGACCTTTAAGCAAGACTGGCATTTGGTGTGAATTAATTTCTTCCCAAGGAGATGAGTTATGAAGAATACCAGACTGGTCTGAGAAACAGACAACAGAGAGGAAGGACGGCTGCCTTCCAAGGAAAAAACCAGATCATCTCCAACAATACTTAGAAAATAAAGGTGTGGTGAAAAAAATCTGTACAAAAGCCTTTGGTATAAGGTCATCCAAATATATTGGTAATGAGGATGGGAAACACACAAAACATGGTCTCATTAAAATTGTACATAGTTGAGATTCTTAACCACTTCTGACTCATAGCTTGCTATTCATTCAAAATAGCAAAGAGAGTTTAATCAAACTTCTCAGATAGCATAATAAACATGTGAAGATTCATCCACAGCTATGTGAATTACTTATTATCCTAAACTGTATTTGCTATACTTGGAGGTATGAAGATCCTACCTTTAGCGACCACCACTCTGATTTTAAAAATGATTTCTAACTTTATAATGCTTTGTTGCTCCAGTTACTGTGATTCGAGAGCCCATTAGAGGCCAGGCACTGTTTAAAAAGCTGGGATTACATAGATGAACAAGGCAGATGATGTCTTTCCTCTTGGGGAGTTTATATTATTTTGATTCTGATCTTGATTCTGATCTATTCAAACAAAACCAAACTCCACAAGAAAATCAGGCACAGTTAATCCTCTCTTTACAAAGAAAACTCTTAAGCTTTACAGGTGAGTCACATACCCATACCCAGGCCAGGTAAGTGGTTAGAAAAAGAAGTAAGGCCTAAGTTTTCTACCACAAACAGGTCCAGAGAAAAACAACTGAGCATTTTTAAATATGAAAGACCTCAAACCCAAGTAAAAACATTCTTCAGTACAAAGTTACTGCCCCAAACATCTATTTAAAAAAGATTTAGATTGTTTTGAACTTGCACAGAAATGAACTTGTCTAAGGATGCAGGTTAGGTCAGTTTCAAAGCTGCAACTGGAAAGGTTCTTCTAAACCCCTAAGCCCCAAATTTCTGCAGCTTTGGGGGAAGGAAGGGTGGGGTACAGATGCAGCCCAGAGTAGCCACCTGGGTGACCAGCCACATACCTTGTACCTGGCCAGACTCCTTCAAGTCCAGGATGTCCCTGATGTAGAGTTTTGCAAAGGCTAGAAACACAGGATCCAAACCCCACAAGAGGGAAGGAGTTTCGTCTTCACACTGGCTGGAGTTAGACTCCATCTGGAGACTGGGCTGTGGCTTCCAGTCAGCCCTGAAAAGCTCAGCATCTAGAGCCGAGATCTAGATGGGAGACAAAAACCAGGACGCAAAGCTGGTAACTTGGGTATTGAAATCGTCACGCAGGCCCCTAAGCTGTTCCCTGGGCAGGCATCCCGAACTCTGGGAGGGGTAAACCCAGGGCCCCGGGCCTGTTAAACTGCGCGCCAAGGGCTTGAGGAAGGAGGTATTCCTCCAGTGAGGGCCCCTGAGTTCCTCAAGGCTTTTTCTTCTGCCCCACGGCAGTGTTTCTCCTTCTCCAAGGTACCCATTTCTAAATGGCTAAACACCAACTTTCACTTGGGGGACATAAGACCATATATGCGTACCCCGAAACCGCTTTAATACGTGGGTTCCAGAGAGGAATGGGCACCCTCGTGGCCAGACACGAGAGGGGGTAGAGTGGGTTGGGACCGTTTGTAGCTAGGCCCCTGCATCTTCCGGTGTTGGGGATGAGACTGAGACAGGGAGGAAAAGGAAACGAAAAACAGACCCGGTCGCGGCCCCTCCCGCCGCACCCGCGCCGTCGGCCCACAGGTCCTCGGAGCGCGCATGCCCGGCCCGTCCGGCGCTCAGAGGCCGCGGGCGCCCAAAGCCTGGAGGCGGCGCCGCCAACCCCGCCCGGAGCAGAAGCGCTAGGTCGAAGTCACCTCCCGTGCTCCCAGCTAAGGAGTTGGGGGGTTGGGCCCGACACCCTCCCGCGCGCGGGACCTACCACTGTGTCCCCGCCCAGGCCCTTCCTTCTGGCCGTCCGCGGCTCCGCCCCTTCCCAACGAGGCCGCGCCCCATTTTGCATCCCGCTGCGGCCTAGCCAGGTGCTCCTTTCCAGGTGGTGGCCGGCCTTGGCAAGGGCTGCGCGGGGCCCATTGCTTCTAGCAGCGACTTTCTTGAGTCTCCGCGGAAGTGCAGAACCCAAATCTCCGAGGCCTGGAAGCTGGCCCTAAAACTCCTGCTGCCCAATCCCCGCCTTCTTAAGTCCCCCTTTCATCCCAACTTAGTGGTGGGACCCTGACCCATGACCTCCAAGAGGTTAGGACTGGGTCAGACTTTTTTCTTTCCCTGATATGTTAAATGAACAAATAAAGCAATACCAAAAGCAGGGTTACATTGTGGTATTTTAAATATTTATTTACACTTGATAAATGATTTACTAACACACCCACTCTTTGATACTATACAGTCTCACTTTAGATAATGTTGGTACCTAAACTCGAGTTCTTGAGTGAATGTGAGGCCTTGGCTCTGCCAGAGACTAGCCTTCTTTGCAAGAGCATGACAAATTTTGTCTCCTTTGCTCTTATTCTGTGTGTACTCCAGAATGTTGTGCGTTTAAGACTTTTGAAGACTGCCATTTTGGTAAATTATGGCCACCTTGATGGTGCTTGTCCCCTGTATCCCCAATTAAAAGTGAGAAAAGATAGCTATGTTACTCTCATAAATAAATAAGCCACATCATGACATTGCTTGAGATGGCAAGAGTTCTTCCTAACTTACAGGGACTCTGTAAAATGGCAGAAAGGGTACAGGTCATGCTGGAAGGCCATGCCTACGGGAGATAAGTGGTGGCCAAAGAGATAACTGCCAAACTATTTAGCAGAAAAGGAGCTTCAAGCAGCTGGAACGGAAAATGTGTGTCATTGAAACAATGGCATTTAATTACATCCCTGGCCACTGAAGAAGCTAAAAAACAGAATCCTTGGTAAAGAAGAGCATCCCCTGTGATGAACAGTTGAGTCTATCAAGATTGAGGTTTAATTAAGAGAAGTACTTTTCTAATAGGGGGAGGTTCTCTTCAAGGAAGGACACCCAATATGAGTAGGGTAGGATGAGTGCTTCCAGCTGACTTGTAAGGTGGGGAAAGACAGGTTGGGTGACATTTCTGACTACACACATCTGTCCCAGGGTGGAACTCGAGAAGAAAATCACTATTGAGTGTAGGCAGAGCCCAACATTTTAGGAATGACTCTTATGACTCTTAAGGGTTGGGTGCTAGAAACCAAGGCCCTTCAGGACTCCAAGCTTATTAATGACCTTGGGGACGGCCACATCCATTTGGTAGGTGTGGCCCCATACCCAGGGACAGACTGCCCCTGAAGTCATCATTTACCATGAAAGGACTCCTTGGAGTTTAAGGATGTTCCTTTTGATCCGAGCTCAAAATGTAGTTGAGTGTAGAATAGAATGTTCTAGACTGTTGAAGCATCTGGAAGAGTTTGCAAGGATCCTCTTCTCTGTTCCCTGGAGAAGGAAATGGCAACCCACTCCAGTACTATTGCCTGGAAAATCCCATGGACAGAGGAGCCTGGTAGGCTACAGTCTATGGGGTCGCAAAGAGTCGGACACGACTGAGCGACTTCACTGTCACTGTCTTCTCTGTTATCACCATCAGGAGAGATTCCAAGTTCCAAGTCATGCTTACATGTGCAGAGGGCCTGGAGGACTCTTGGCTGGGATTCCACAGCACTGCAAAGCAGACACTTTAAACCCAACCATCGACACAATGCTAGGAACCCTTCTCAGAGTGAAATAACTTGGTTTTGCAAGCATTTCTGACAGACCAGACAATCCTTTCCAGAAACTGAGACTTTAATAAATTCTTCTAGAAAATGAGGGGATTGAACTGCATATCTTCTACCTCAAAGCACAAACCATATTATCTTAACTGTTTTCTACACCTAACAGGTAGAATAGAGTGCTTTCTTGCACATTGACTTAAATTTGAAGTTTACGTTAGTAGAGTAGCAGTTAGAAGTTTATAATAAAGACAGCTTATCAATGCTATTCGGAGAAGGCAATGGCACCCCACTCCAGTACTCTTGCCTGGAAAATCCATGGATGGAGGAGCCTGGTAGGCTGCAGTCCATGGGTTGCATAGAGTCGGACACAACTGAGCGACTTCACTTTCACTTTTCACTTTCATGCATTGGAGGAGGAGGAAATGGCAACCCACTCCAGTGTTCTTGCCTAGAGAATCCCAGGGACAGCGGGGCCTGGTGGGCTGCCGTCTATGGGGTCGCACAGAGTTGGACACGACTGAAGTGACTTAGCAGCAGCAGCAGCAGCATCAATGCTATTATGTTAATGTTATAACCCTGGGGGTGGGGTGGCATTTTTGGCCACTCAGCCTACTTTAAATACTCTCTGCGTGCTATGGGGAAGCACTAGAAATTTTATTTCACTGGAGCAAAAGAGTAATATATTAAATAAAACAAGAGGCTAAATTGTGTGGCCTGACTAATAAACTAATACGTGGGTTACAGAAGGTAAACTGGAAGGGAAGAGAAGGGGGCTTATCAAATAAAATAATGTATGTAAACCACTGGAACAAAGTAAGCACTCAAAGTGTGTCCAGCTGTGATAGTGAGTGATGATAACATCTTATAAGCACATATAAGCTGTTATCATCTTTCACTATGGAGGGGGATTTAAGCTGGATTTTGAGACTGTGGAGGAACGATTCATTCATTCATGAAATGTATTTGTCAAGCACTGTACTGGACACTGGTGGGTAAAAAGGAGATAAGACAGATTGAGTACAGCCCTCAGGGAGCTTCCATTCTGTTGGAGGGAAAGGGGAAAGACAGTAGACAAATAAATGAATAACACAAATACAGATTGGTCTTAGTGCTTTGAAGGAAATTGGAAGTATGTTATGATCACTTATAATGGGATGTGGGATCTGCGTTATATAGATCTGCTTTGATTGGATGAGAGGAGACCTGAAGGATGAGACAGAGTCAGCCATGAAAACTGCTAAGAGCATCCCAGGCAGTGGTCAAAGTAAGGGTGAATGGAGGTGGGAAAGGACTTCCCTCCTGGAGGAACAGAAGAGAGGATGGAGAGAAGAGTTGCATACATAATTGGCACACGAGCAGGAGGCAGATCCCAGAGGGCCTCACAGGCCATAAGAGGTTGGAATTTTATTCTCAGTCTCCCTGTATGTAAAAAGAGGGATAATATGGTGATGGGCTGGGAGCAGGGCAAACACAGCAGGATGGCACATCTGTGAGCAAGCCAACAAGGGCAGACTGACCCAGGAGAGCAGCTAGCAGGAACAGGCTGGAAATCAAGATTGTAGAAGGGCTTGAATTAGGTTCTATTTTTCTTCCCTGTAAGCAGTAAAGTGTTGTATCTACCAGAGGAATGATTTAACATTTTTTTTTAATTGCAGAGGTTCCTGCTGAATCTAACATACTATGGTAAGGAACCCAAAAATATGTAAGAAGACTTCTCTACCCAATTTACTGAATCTATTCAAAAAATTGTGCCAAGGGATATTTACCAAATGATAATAAAAGACTAGAGTAAAAAAACACTACTGGCTATCTTGCTGGGGGCCTCACCTGTACCACTTGTCCTGCCTCCTCAGCAGTCTTGCTCAGTCCACCGCGATGTCACCGTCTCCCTCTCTCTGACTTCCCCTGGGCACATCCACAGGCTCACCTCTCTCTTTTAAGCTTAAGAAAATAGCCTTTCTGAAAACCCCAGCCCTTGAACTACTGTTCTCGCACTCTCTTGCTCTCTGTTCAAAGTTTCTTGGAAGAGTCATACATATTCCCTATCCACACTTCCTCATCTCCAATTTGGTTATATCATTGTTTGGCTCACCCTAACTTAACCTTCAGCTAACTCTACTCCAGCACACCACTCCACTGAAACTCCTCTCCTAAAGTTAACAATTATATTCAAATTCTCAAATGGTACTTTCCTTTCCTTATCATTCATTTTTTTCCTGATTTTCTAGCTTTGGAATGATGAGCTGATTATATTCTCTTCCTACCCACCTTGGTTTCCTGGTATCCTTTTGGGTGCCTCTTCTACCTTTCTGTTGCTTCCTTTGCAATGTCCTCTTCCTCTGTTAATCTCTTATGTGTTGATGTTCCCCAGAGTTCAATGTCCTTTTCTAAAAACCGTATCTATTTTTGATTGTGCTGGGTCTTCATTACTGTGCATGGCTTTCTCTAGTGTAGGTGAGCGGGGTGGCTACTCTTCGTTGTGGTGTGCAGGCTTCCCATTGTGGTTCAGTTCAGTTCAGTTCAGTCACTCAGTCGTGTCCGACTCTTTGTGACCCCATGGACGGCGGCACGCCAGGCCTCCTGTCCATCACCAACTCCTGGAGTTTACCCAAACTCATGTCCATCGAGTTGGTGATGCCATCCAACCATCTCATCCTCTGTCATCTCCTTCTCTTCCTGCCCCCAATCCCTCCCAGCATCAGGGTCTTTTCCAGTGAGTCAACTCTGCATGAGGCGGCCAAAGTACTGGAGTTTCAGCTTCAACATCAGTCCTTCCAGTGAATACCCAGGATCTCCTTTAGAATGGACTGGTTGGATCTCTTTGCAGTCCAAGGGACTCTCAAGAGTCTTCTCCAACACCACAGTTCAAAAGCATCCATTCTTCAGCACTCAGCTTTCTTCACAGTCCAACTCTCACATCCATACATGACCACTGGGAAAACCATAGCCTTGACTAGATGGACCTTTGTTGGCAAAGTAATGTCTCTGCTTTTGAATATGCTATCTAGGTTGGTCATAACTTTCCTTCCAAGGAGTAAGTGTCTTTTAATTTCATGGCTGCAGTCACCATCTGCAGTGATTTTGGAGCCCCAAAAAATAAAGTCAGCTGCTGTTTCCACTGTTTCCCCATCTGTTTCCCATTGTGGTGGCTTCTCTTATTTGTGGAGCACAGACTCTAGGATGTGTGGGCTTCAGTAGTTGCAGCACATGGGCTCTGGAGTGAGGGCTCAGCTGTGGCACAGGGGCTGTATTTGCCCCTCGGCATGTGGAATCTTCCTGGACCAGAGATCAAACCCATGTTCCCTGCATTGGCAGGCAGATTCTTATCCACTGCACCACCAGGGAAGTTCAAGTCCAGTTTCCTGCCCACTTCCTTGTCATCCCATGTCCTCTTACTGAGTAGCCTAATCCAAACCCATGGCTTCAACAGAACCATTGTTCTAGAGACTCTCCCTCTTCACATCTAGCCCAGAACTCTCCTCAGCTCCACATCTGAAGTTCCAACTGGACTCTCCTGGGTACTGCAGGCTAAACCTCTTGCCCCACAATTCTGTCTCTCTCTTTTCTGTCATGTGAATATTATCACCACCTGCCAACCATCTAAATCAGAAAACTGGAATGTTTTATGGATATCTCCATCTCTTTCACCCTTAATGCAATTAATCACAAAGACCTGTCAACTCTGCTTCCTAGATACGTGCTCTTAATTTAGTCCCTCTTCCCTGCTCCTGTTACCATAGCCTCAGTCCAGGCTTTCATCATTATGGCCTGGATCACTGCCACCACCTCCCAACTAGTCCTTCTGCCTCTCGGTGTGCCTCCCTCCAATTTATCACCTATGCTCCCGCCAGGATGATCCTTATAAAATGCAATTTAGACAATGTTTCTCCCTTGTCTAAAATCTTCCAATGACTATATGTAGTCTGCAAAATAAAGTTCAAATTTCCTTGTATTTCATACCTAGTTCCTCATTGCCTGGGTATAATCCAGCTCTATGGGCTGGGACCCCACCAATCCCTCATAGCTATACTTTCTACGTCGGCATCTTCATTGCTTTTCCTCAAGACATTAATAAAAATCTAGACAAATGAGATTGAGAACAAAAGAAAATAGATTTCACCTCAGTAATGGGCACTGAGAATGTCCAAGAAATTGACAGAGTAGGTCAAGTTTGAGCACCAGACTCTATTATTAATAACATCTCAAGGTGTTCAATTTGGGAAATGCTACTAAAGGCATCTGAACCAACTGAGAGTTCCTGGAATATGGAACTCTCTTTTGTTTCTCCCCTGTCTGCCTGATGCCATTCACCTATTAATTAACTTTTTGAAATGAACCCTATGTGCTAAGGAATTCTAGATACTAAGCATACAAACGGCAAAAAGGCTCTGAGTAAGCTAAGCAAGTAAACCCATGAATGCAATATGTCGTAATAAATGCTATGTAACTTCAGAGAATAAGGTGGGGACCAGAGTTGGTGGGATTAGGAAACAGTAACCTTGCTTCCCCCTTTTTCACTTGGGTTATCTCTGACATAGTTGTCAGTTTTCACTTCATGTATTCTGAGTTCTAGTTAAGTGCATGTCCATTTATAATTGTTAAATTTTCCTTACTACTCTTTTATCATTTTGAATGTCCCTCTTAGTCTCGAGTAATATTTCTTAACGTCTATTTTGACTAATAGTAATATAATCGCTTCAGCTCTCAAATGGTAACTGTTAATGGAATATCTTTCTCCATCCTTTCACTTCCCATCTATTTATGTCTTTGCATAGGTGTGTCTTCTGTAGGCAGCGTAGTTGGATTTTGCCTTTTTATCCAGTCTGACAATCTCTTCATTTTGATTTGAGTGTTTAGACATTTCATAGGTAATGTAATTATTGATATGGTCAGATTTATATTCATCATTTATCTGTTTTCTATAGCTCAACTCACTTCTTCATTCTTCTGCTCTGTCTTGACTGGCTTCTTTTATGTTAAATATTTTCATTGTAACATTTAAATTCTGTTAATTTTCAAAAATAATTTAGTTTTTTAGGGATTTTAATATACATCTCAATTTTATCACAATCTACTTCAGATTAATACTAATTAAATTCTAGAAATATGTAGAAACTTTGCCTCAATATACCTCTATTCCCTTCTCCGTTTTTGTGCTATTATTGTCATATAGGGTACATCTATGTAAGTTATAAAACCAGCAACACAATGTTATAATTATTGCTTTAAATAATTGTATGTCTTTTAAAGAAGTTGAGGCATAAGAAATAGATAACTGCAGTCTTTTATACTGGCCCGTATAATTATCATCTCTGGTCATCTTCATTTCTTCCTGGAGGTATGGGCACTTCAAAATGAATGAGCCCCTTCAATGGTGGCAGAGGTGCTTTTGGTACTGACAGCCTGCTCTGTCTGGACAGAACTTCTAGATTGACCAACCTGGATCTAAGAATGGGGAAGGAAATGGCAGGGGCCACAATGCCACAGACTTTCATTTTCTTACCTGAAGTCGAAGCATGAGCACTTTTCAGATAGTTGCGTGCCTTTGATCTATTCTCAGAGTGCTGATATGGTTGTTTTGGTCCATTCTTTTCTTTTTTTAGGTCACACCTTGTAGAACATGGGATCTTAGTTCCCCAACCGGGAATCAAACTCACGCCTCCTGAATTGGGAGCACAGAATCTTAAACACTAGACAGCAGGGAAGTCCTGTTTTGGTCACTTTTGTCTACTTTTCTGATTACATTTTAGAGAGATCATTGCTGATATTCTCAATGATCCCAGCTTTTGGTTAATAGTAGATCAATCAAGCAGGATAAGGAAGCCAAGAAATAGGATAAAGGACTGAATCTTAGAACAAGGTCAGAAATTTACCTAGTTGGAGAAAGCAGTTACTCACATTCCATCCTACTTTATGGAGTTTGAGAAGATGCCTAAGTCAGCAGAAGGCACTGTGCATACCAGTGCAAACCATTGGAGAACTTTCTGGAATGAGAAGAACTGGAATTGACATTAAGAGGTGGCTGAGGCTGACCTTGCATTTAAAACAAGTAGCTCCTCTTTCCTGCATATGTGGTCTAATTTCACCAAAGGGGATCCAAACCTTAGGAGGATGGCCTCTGGAAAGCTGAAGACAGCATGAGGTAATGAGCTTGGGTTCAGCCTAGAGGGCAGAGAATGACTTCTCATAAGTAAAACTTGTGTTCCAAGAGCCTGGCTTGAGTGAATAAGAAATAATTTTGAATTTTGTATTTTAAAAGTCTGTATCTCAAAGAAAGAAGGACAGTGGTTGCCAGGGACTGGGGGAGGAGCAAAGAGGGAATTATTAGTGCACGAGTACAGAGTTTCAGACACGACTGAGAGTGCACACATGCACAGTTTCAGTTTTGCAAGATGAAAAGAGTTCTGGGGATGGATACTGGTGATGGTTGCCCAACAACATGAATGTACTTAGTATCACTGAACCATACACATAAAAATGATTAAGATGGTAAATTTTGTGTGTTTGTTACTACAATTTTGAAAACTGGGGAGAAAAGCGTATATCTCAGGACAATGCTAGGCACAGCTGTGGTTTGCGGTATGTAAACTTATGTGACAGTCACCTGTGTACTACTTTATGCCTGGTCTCCACAGGATTTTCCTGTTCCAGGGATCAGACCTGGGTCTCCAGCATTGGCAGGTAGATTCTTTATCACTGAGCCACCTGGGAAGCCTTCTTCTGAGGATACTGGTCATTTAATGTTTCTTCATCTATATTTTATTTCAATAAAATATTAACAATTTTTTCATCCTTAGCTTTGAATTAATTGCATTTAAAGTTGAGAGGAATTAAAACGTGAAAAGTTATTAAATTATAAGACCCCACATTTTGTGTTACTGTCACTTGTGTAGAAAAATAGACCATTTTTAATGTAATTCAAGTGATAAGATACAGACAACATCAGCCTTCACTTTTCTTAATTATTTGACCTGTGCCTATAGGCTCAGGTAGTCATAGCATTTCATAATCATTATCACAAAGCTGGCCAATGGAATAGAATTTGTTTCTGTTATCGATTTATAATTCTCCCCAGGGCGACTTTCAATCAAGGAAAAATTGAACTCCCCAATGATGTCAAAGACAGCATATTGCAGAGGTTAATTAACGAGTCACCCGGAGAAGATTGAATAGCCATTGTGCTGACATGTTCAAGAGCTAATCGGTTCAGATGATGTAATTTGCGGTAGTGCTTGATGTCTATTAGCCTGATGGCTGACAGCTGCTGTGGACCCTGAAGATTAAAGTGTGAAGTATGCGGGATGAGTGCTTTCAATGGAGAGAAAACTTATATAGAGCAAAGTGAATATGACCTGGTCATGCTGGTTATTCTACTTGGAAATCCTGCCCACTTCTTCCTTATTTATACAGATTGCTTTTACCAGGTCTAAGGCAATCTCAGCTCCAGGCTCACACTATCCAAGACCACCCCAGTCAACACAGACGCTCTGTTCCCTGAACTCTTGTGAAACTTACAGTCAGAATTATATGCTTTAGCACTTCCTGAATGTTTATCATGTACCCTCAACTTGACCATAGGCTACTAAGGATATCTTTCTTTTCTGTATCTCTCACAGTGTAGAACCTAATGGTTGGCACAAAATTTAAATAAAAATAATTGGGGCAAAATATTGATAATTGCCTAAGCAGAGGGATGGTTACATGTGGATTTCTGCTATTATTCTTGCTGCATCTGTGTGTTTGGAAATTCCCTCAATAGCAGGGTTGACAGATTTAGCAAATAATAATGCAGGATGGCCCACAACATTTGAATTTCAGATAAACAGTGAAAATTTTCTTCTTATTAATAATTTATATTATATTTTATTATAGAACCCATAATTTTTCATACTATTAAATTTAATCATATAATTTATAATAATATTCTTGTATATTTTTATTAAACATTATATTACTATGCCATTATATTTTATATTACTATTTTATGTTCCTATGGGACATCTTTTTACCAAAATGTTATCTATTATTTATCTGAAATGCAAATTTAATTGGGTATCCTATACTTTATCTAGCAACCTGACTTTCTGGAAACTTAAAAACATAATTGGTGATTAGTCAATAGACTCAAAGAAGTGGGTGATAGAAAGAAGTAGTGCCTTTCTCTTAGACTGTGACCTGGTGTCACTTACTTATTAAAAAGGCAGTTCCCTAGGGTCTCCTCCCCAACCTTGGGGTGCCAAATCAGTATTTCTGCTGGTGGGACTCTGCATCTGCAATCAGATCTCAGATGATTCTGATGCTATTGCTAGCCAACCTGATGCCTTTATTTAAAACAGCCTGATGTTTTTAGTTTTTCTGATATGGTATTAAAAAAATTTATGAAAATGTTTTTAAAAAATAAATGAAAAGTTTAAAACATTTAAATTTATTATTTATTTATAATTTATATTTAAGGATGAGCTTTACATATATATAATAAATAAATAAATTGTTTATTATTATTTGTTGGGTCTTCGTTGTGGCACTTAGTTGCGATCTTTGTTGCAGCGCATGGACTCTCAAGTTGTGGGGCATGGGCTCCAGAGCTCACAGGCTCTGTAGTTGTGGCGGTGGGTTTATTTGCTCTGCTGCATGTGGGATCTTAGTTCCTTGACCAGGGATGAAACCACTGGACCACCAGGTAAGTCCCTGATATGACCTTTTATTTCCTTGTAATGGTCTTATTTGAGTAACTTCTCTGTTTTCATGTCAAGGACTTGACTGAAGAGATACTGATTTTCTTGTACCATGACTCATCCACTAAAGTTACAAGTCAAATGCTGTTACAAATATTCTAGTAGCCTTTTGTAGTTAAGCTCATCCTTAAATATTCATCAAACCCAGCATCTTAACTACTGATTTTTATTTTCCTGGTACTATTCATTATTATTGAGAAATATGTCACTGGCAAGTTTGCAGCTCCTGTTAGTATTTTCAGGGATTCTAGAGTATCAAAATATCCTGATTTGTTTGGGACTGTTCTAATTTCAGCATTGATGTTTGTGTGTCCTGGGAGGTCCCTCGGCCCTGGTTGCCCTGGCCATCCTACCTGAGTAGATGCCCCAGTATCCACCCAGATGCTCATGTCACAACTAGGGCACTCTTTTCACCAGTTGCTGGTAGTGTCAGCTTACAGTTGAGACTGTACTCAGACAATTGCCTCACTCCAAATTATGGCCTGTCCCCAGGAACTGTAAGCCATTGATGGAGCCCAGTCCTCAATTCAGGACTTCTCTGATTGGCCATCCCTTCTCTGGAGATCCCTGTGGTGACAACTGAAGCCTCTGTTACAACTCCTTGCAATTCAACTTCTCCTTCTACACAATCCTGCTTCCCTAGCTCCCTTGCAGGGCAACCCCTGCAGGCACTCCCTAATATACCGGCTACAGGCTGGTAATAAAAAACCCCTCACTAGTGGTAGGTCACTCAAGTACTCTTGCCTGGAAAATCCCATGGACGGAGGAGCCTGGTAGGCTGCAGTCCATGGGGTCGCTAGGAGTCGGACACGACTGACCGACTTCACTTTCACTTTTCACTTTCATACATTGGAGGAGGAAATGGCAACCCACTCCAGTGTTCTTGCCTGGAGAATCCCAGGGACAGCGGGGCCTGTGGGCTGCCGTCTATGGGGTCGCACAGAGTTGGACAGACTGAAGCGACTTAGCAGCAGCAGTGGAAGGTAGTGGCGCTATTATTCCCAGGTGGCGCTGCTGCTGCTAAGTGGCTTCAGTCGTGTCCGACTCTGTGCAACCCCATAGACAGCAGCCCACCAGGCTCCATTGTCCCTGGGATTCTCCAGGCAAACACTGGAGTGGGTTGCCATTTTCCTCCTCCAATGCACGAAAGTGAAAAGTGAAAGTGAAGTCGCTCAGTCATGTCCGACTCTGCGACCCCATGGACTGCAGCCTACCAGGCTCCTCCGTCCATGGGATTTTCCGGGCAAGAGTACTGGAGTGGGATGCCATTGCCTTCTCCTGCCAACCAACGCAAGAGATGTAAGAGTCACAGGTTCGATCCCTGGGTCAGGAAGATCCCCTGAAGAAGGGAATGGCAATCCACTCCAGTATTCTTGCCTGGAGAATCCCATGGACAGAGGAGCCTGACATGCTACGGTTCATGGGGTCGCAAAAGAATCGGACACAACTGAAGCAACTTAGCATTAGCAGTGGTAGGTGGAATCACTGACAAAATAGTGCACTGTAAAACTTTGGCCAGCAGTGAACAGGAGTGGAACGCTAGTGGAAGGGAATGCACTGGAGGGAATGCCGCATCCCGGGCACCCAGAGATTCAGGGAAAGTAGTCATTTAAGGACAGTAAAACAATGGGTTTTACTGGCCGCTATCAATGTATTAGGGAGAGGACAAGAAAGGCTGAGAGTGATTAATCACCAGTTTGAGAGGCGAGATCTCCTGGGGCTAAGGCCTAGAACTTAAATTACAAGGTAGCAGAGCTCCAGTGAAGACAGAATTCTCAGTCCTAACAAGTCAGCTGGAGAAGGCAAATGGCAACCCACTCCAGTGCTCTTGCCTGGAAAATCCCATGGACGGAGGAGCCTGGTAGGCTGCAGTCCATGGGGTCGCAAAGAGTCGGACATGACTGAGCGCCTTCACTTTCACTTTTCACTTTCATGCACTGGAGAAGGAATGGCAAACCCACTCCAGTATTCTTGCCTGGAGGATCCCAGGGATGGGGGAGCCTGGTGGGCTTACCATCTACGGGGGTCGCACAGAGTCAGACATGACTAAAGTGCCTTAGCAGCAGCAGTAGCAGCAGCAACAAGTCAGCTATGTCAAAGTCATGACCTTAATTGAAAAGGAATGAGATCCTGAGATATGGGATGAGGACCTGTGGGTCAATGTCCTTGTAAATCTTGACTCTCCAGGTGTCCTCTGAATCCTTTGGCCTCCAGAATGGGCCCCGCTCTCCAGGTTAAAATTTAGCACTTCTAGCTTTTGAAGTTGATACAGAGATTTTTGCCTTATAAAAAACACTTCCTATAGATATACACCACTGTGTATAAAATAAACAATAGATTTACTATACAGAACATAGAAACTATATTCAATATCTTGTAATAATCTATAATGGAAATAATCTGAAGCTGTACACCTGAAACTAACACAATATTTGAAATCAAGTAAAGTTTATAAATAAAATTAAAAAAATTTTTTTTCCTCAAAGGATCTTAACCTACTCTGCCACCTTCACTCTCCACCCAAAAACCAACTAACTTGAGTTAAGTCACAACATAAGCAATGAGAAGAAAAAGACTTATGTCTCAAAAAGCTGTATTGGTAGAGCTGGAAGAATATAGAGAGAGCCTGGGTATATGTGGTCAGGGGGGCTAAGAATATAAAGTTGGAGGAGGAAGGAATTCATTCAAAGAGAGCATTCACCTGTGACATAGGAGTTTATTCAGGCAAGAACCCCAGTTGTTGCCATCACACTGCTAGAATGACACTGGGAAGTTTGGAGAAAATATCCTAAATCAGTCTTCGGCATCAATGATAACATATTAATCACACTAGGTGAGCAGGAAGTGTCAGTAAAACTGAAGGCCTTGGTGAGATGCTTGTGCATCAGAGGGTGGGAGTTAAGCCCTACAAAGATCCAGGGCTCTTCTATATCAGTGAAGTTTTTAGGGGTGTAGAGGATGGCTATGCTGGGACATTCTCTCCAAAGTAAAGGACAAATTTTCATTTCATGCCTCCACTACTGAGAAGGAAACACAATGCCTGGTAGGCCCTTAGGGCTCTTCAGGCAGCCTTATCCACGCTCATGAATATGCTTTGGCCCTTTTGCTGGTAACTAAGAATTGATGCTTTTGAACTGTGGTGTTGGAGAAGACTCTTGAGAGTCCCTTGGACTGCAAGGAGATCCAACCAGTCCATTCTGAAGGTGATCAGCCCTGGGATTTCTTTTGGAAGGAATGATGCTAAAGCTGAAACTCCAGTACTTTGGCCACCTCATGCAAAGAGTTGACTCATTGGAAAAGACTCTGATGCTGGGGAGGATTGGGGGCAGGAGGAGAAGGGGACGACAGAGGATGAGATGGCTGGATGGCATCACTGACTTGATGGACGTGAGTCTCAGTGAACTCCGGGAGTTGGTGATGGACAGGGAGGCCTGGGGTGCTGCGATTCATGAGGTCGCAAAGAGTCGGACACAACTGAGCAACTGAACTGAACTGAACTGAAGAAGACTTCTAGGGCTTTCCTGGTGGCTCGGTGGTAAAGAATGCATCTGCCAATGTAAGAGACACAGGAGACTGGGGTTTGATTCCTGGGTCAAGAATCCCCTGGAGGAGGAAATGGCAACCCACTCCAATATTCTTGACTGGGAAATCCCATGGACAGAGGAGCCTGGCGGGCAACAGTCCATGGGGTCACAAAAAGTTAGACACGACTTAGTACTAAATAACTACAACAGCAAGACTTCTAGCTTTGACTGGGGCTTGAAACAAGTCAGAATGTGGTGACTACAGTCCTGCCTCTTGAGCCTTTCTAGCCAGCAGACCAGTGCATTTGAAGTTGTTTGCATTGCCTTGGAAACCCCCTTTCCATCACCTTCTAGCATCTTCAATGAAGGGGTACCTCCTACCCGCTGGTGCGAGAGGCAGTGAGTTTCATGTTCAGATTCTTGTGCTACAAAATGAAGACTCTAATATAAAAGTTAAACCCCCAGGCAACAGAGAAACCTAAAATACCCCTGGAAACTTTCAGAAAACTAGAGAAATAGAGCCCAAATTGGATTGGCAGAGGGACCTCAGCAGACAATAGGTTGCACGTCCAATTCCTCATTATTCATATTAGGAAGGCGGGGAGGAGCTGTTCAAAAAGAAAGAGCCAAATGAGTTATAAAAGGCAACAAAACATTATGCTTTTCACAACTGTTCTCCAACAATTTGCATAGAAAATATAAAGGTGCTGCTAAAGCTTTAACCCACGTTTCCTGACTAGGGGGTAAAAATTGGGATCCTGATATAAAAATCATATTCTCTGGCTCTTCTCCCAGATACCAGGTGGCATCACTGTTCCCTCCTCTTGCTCTGTTCACCTCCCTGGGATTCTGTCTGGCCAAGGCAGCCAATGCCGTGGACCCCAAAAGCACTTGATTTCTACTGCAGATGCCCTTGCTGTCCCAGGGGCAGGGCAGCCCCTGCCAAGGCTGCCAGTCCCCACACTGCCACTGCAGCTGCTGCCCTTTGGGCTGTCAGAGCCCCACAGACAACCCAGCTAAACTGTCGTCACGGCCCTTGACCTCCCTCCATCACAGCCTTCCCCCAAGACAGGAACTGAGCTACCCTGGGTAACCTATACTCACTTGTACTCAAGCTACCGTACGTAATGATGTGATACCCAGAGGGGATCAGTTTTAATCACCCTTCCATCTGATCAATTATTCTCAGTAATAATCATGAAACAGAACAAACAGTGATAATGGCCAGGAGAGAAATGCAGCAGGGGAAAAGTTTCCTTTTTTTGTAGTTTGTATGTATCATAGGCCGTCCTATAGATAAATACAGAAGGAAAACAGAAGGAAAGATTATAGCAAAAGAAAAAGATAAAAAGAATGTTTTTATCCCATAAACATATTTTTCCATTTTATTACAAATTTTTCAAGCATATAGCAAAATTGAGAAGTTTTAATGAACATATACACCTAGCACATAGATTTTTACCAGTACAATGTACAATCCTTGACTTATCAGATAGTTATCCCACTTATCTGTTTCTCTCTCCACCTAGCAATCTTATCTTTCATATTTAAATAAACTAGTTTAAACTGGTGTTAGATTTACAGAAAAGTTGTAAAAATAAGTTACAGAGCTTTGCCATATACTCTCACCCATTTCCCCCTATTATTAACAGCTTACATTTGTATGATACATTTGTTAACGAGCAATTTGGAAAACCCAGCAGTGGCCACAGGACTGGAAAAGTCAGTTTTCATTCCAATCCCAAAGAAAGGCCAATGCCAAAGAATACTCAAACTACCATACAATTGCATTCATACTCACACACTAGTTAAAGTAATGCTCAAAATTCTCCAAGCCAGGCTTCAGCAATATGTGAAACCGTGAACTTCCTGATGTTCAAGCTGGTTTTAGAAAAGGCAGAGGAACCAGAGATCAAATTGTCAACATCCACTGATCATGGAAAAAGCAAGAGAGTTCCAGAAAAAACATCTATTTCTGCTTATTGACTATGCCAAAAGCCTTTGATTGTGTGGATCACAATAACTGTGGAAAATTCTGAAAGAGATGGGAATACCAAGACAACCTGATCTGCCTCTTGAGAAATTTGTTTGCAGGTCAGGAAGCAACAGTTAGAACCTGGAAATGGAACAACAGAGCTGGTTCCAAATAGGAAAAGGAGTTGTCAAGGCTGTATATTGTTACCCCTGTTTATTTAACTTCTATGCAGAGTACATCATGAGAAACGCTGGACTGGAAGAAACACAAGCTGGAATCCAGACTGCCGGGAGAAAATATCATAACCTCAGATATGCAGATGACCCACCCTTATGCAGAAGGTGAAGAGGAACTCAAAAGCCTCTTGATGAAAGTGAAAGTGGAGAGTGAAAAAGTTGGCTTAAAGCTCAACATTCAGAAAACGAAGATCATGGCATCCGGTCCCATCACTTCATGGAAATAGATGGGGAAACAGTGGAAACAGTGTCAGACTTATTTTTTCTGGGCTCCAAAATCACTACAGATGGTGACTGCAGCCATGAAATTAAAAGACGCTTACTCCTTGGAAGGAAAGTTATGACCAACCTAGATAGCATATTGCAAAAGCAGAGACATTGCTTTGCCAACAAAGGTTCATCTAGTCAAGGCTATGGTTTTTCCTGTGGTCATGTATGGATGTGAGAGTTGGACTGTGAAGAAGGCTGAGCACCGAAGAATTGATGCTTTGAACTGTGGTGTTGGAGAAGACTCTTGAGAGTCCCCTTGGACTGCAAGGAGATCCAACCAGTCCATTCTGAAGGAGAATCAGCCCTGGGATTTCTTTGGAAGGAATGATGCTAAAGCTGAAACTCCAGTACTTTGGCCACCTCATGGGAAGAGTTGACTCATTGGAAAAGACTCTGATGCTGGGAGGGATTGGGGCAGGAGGAGACGGGACGACAGAGGATGAGATGCTGGATGACATCACTGACTCGATGGACCTGAGTTTGAGTAAACTCGGGAGTTGTGATGGACAGGGAGGCCTGGCGTGCTGCGATTCATGGGGTCGCAAAGAGTCAGACAGGACTGAGCGACTGATCTGATCTGATCTGAATGAAAAATATTGCCACATCTTTTTAAGCTAAACCCATACTTTATTCAGATTTTTTCTAGTTTTTTCCATAATATCCTTTCTCTGTTCCAGGATCCTATTATAATATTACATTACATTTAGTGGCCTTGTCTCCCTAGGCTCCTCTGGGCCATAACAGTTTCTCAGACTTTCCTTGTTTTCAGTGACCTGACAGTTTTTGAGCAGTACTGGTCAGGTATTTTGTAGATTGTTCCCCAGTCTGATGTTTTTTCTCATGGTTCTCCTGGTGTTACAGGTTTTGGGGAAGAAGACCACAGAAATCAAGTCATTCTCAATACCTAATGATCAAAAGTCCATGCTATCCACATGATTTATTACTGATAGTGTTCACTCTGATCACCTGGCCAAAGTAGTGTTTGCTAGGTTTCTTCGTTGTGGGGCTACTTTCCCCCCTCCTTTTTCTTTTTTTCTTTCTTTTTCAATATACATATATTTTGGCCTCACTGTGAAGCATGTTGGATCTTAGTTCCCTGACCAGGGATCAAACCCTTGTCCTTTGCATTGGAAGCTTGGAGTCTTCACGTCTGGACCACCAGGGGAGTCTCCTTCCCTCTCCTTTTCATACTGTGCTCTTTGGAAGCAAATCACTTAGTGTAACCCACGCTTAACAAGTGGAAAGGGGATTATTTAGGATTCTTTTGTATGGGGGAGATTTGTCTCTTCTCACCCATTTTATTTATTCAATCATTTATTTATATTTGTATTATAGGCCCTTGGATATTTATTTTATTGCTTTGGATTAAATCTTTTTTTTGCCCCAATTTTTCCAGCTTTGGCCTTTGGGAGCTCCTGCAATTAGATTTGGTGTCCCTTTGATGTATACTCAGTTTTATTATTATTATTATTTTGAGTGTTTCCTTATTTTCTAGCACTATAAGATGCCCCAGGCTCATCATATATATTCCCAGACTCAGTCCTAAAATCAGCCATTTTTCCAAGGAGTCCTGGTTCCTTTTTTTATAGAATGGTGTCAGAAACCAAGATCTGGGCACTGTGGCTGCTTGTTACTACTAAAATGTGGTTGTTTTAGAGCTGCTGAGCCCTTTCAGCAGACAGAGCTAAGAAATACATGCATGTGTACTAAACTGCATACAAGAACATATCTAGATATGTAGATATAGATTATTATGTTATGTCATATATATATGTATATATGTATATATGTATATATATATATGGATACAAGTTTTGGCGAAGGCAATGGCACCCCACTCTAGTACTCTTGCCTGGAAAATCCCATGGATGGGGAGCCTGGTAGGCTGCAGTCCATGGGATCGCTAGGAGTCGGACGCGACTGAGCGACTTCACTTTCACTTTTCACTTTCATGCATTGAAGAAGGAAATGGCAACCCACTCCAGTGTTCTTGCCTGGAGAATCCCAGGGACGGGGGAGCCTGGTGGGCTGCCGTCTCTGGGGTCGAACAGAGTCAAACATGACTGAAGCGACTTAGCAGCAGCAGGATACAAGTTAAATCTGTGTCCATCAATATCTACATTGAGATTATTAACATGAGTTCATCGAATGTCTCCCAGTCTAATCCAAAACCACAGGGCTCATTCTAAGCCTCCTCTCTTTGCTTATCTGTAACCTCTCTCACTGATAATGGGGACTGTGGCTCCCACCACTCGTCAGTCATTTAATTATTCTCTCACACACATATAGCAGTTTTTGGAACGTGTTCCCCTGAAGAAGCACCTTTACCAACCATACATAGTGTGATGTACTGTTTCTTCTGTCTTTAGTCTTTCAGTTTCCAGTCATTTCCAAAGCTAGGTAGGTCAGCATCTCTTTTCCCCCATTTCTGTAGTGAGGATATATTGCATAATAGTGATACAGTTAGAGTCTCTGGTCACAGGCTATATTCCATCCCAGGATTCTCCCTCTCTTTTAGTTGATTTTTTAAAAATTTGTATACATTACGGTTCACACATGTTCTGTAAAGTTCTGTGTTAGTTGCTCAGTCCTGTCTGATTCTTTGCGACCCCATGGACTATAGCCCACCAGGCTCCTCTGTCCTAGGAATTCTTCAGGCATGAACACTGGAGTGGGTAGCCATTCCCTTCTCCAGGGGATCTTCCCGACCCAGGGATTGAACCCAGGTCTCCTGCATAGCAGGCAAATTCTTTACCATCTGATCCACCAGGGAAATTCCAAAGAAGTCACCTCCCTGTCCATGGAATTGAACCCTGGTCTCACGTGTGACAGGCGGGGGATATCCATAGCTGCACGGGTGGGCTCAGATGGTAAAGTTCTATGGGTTTCTACAAAGGGATAGTGCCATGTAGCTACCACTACAGTAACTCACAGAATAGTTTCATGGTCCTACAATCCCCTTTCATAACCTGCTTGGGTCCTCCTCTCTTCCCAAATCCCTAGCAATGACCGGTTGACCTGTTTTCCATCTCTAAAGAGTTTTGCCTTTTCCAGAATGTAAACTACCGTTCTGGCTTCTTTCACTTGGCAATATGCATTTAAATCCACTCATGTTGTTCCATGGATGAACTCTTGTTCCTTTGGGGAAAAAAAAAAAAAGGAAAAAGCATATGCCAATTTTTGTTCAAGCTCAATAATAAGTAATAACATTTGAGACTTAATATCTGTAAATTGGTTAATGACTTCATCAACTTGATCTGTGCTTCTTCATGTTCAAAAGACGGTACAACCTGATTTGACAATCTACCTACTCACAGTGATCAAATAACACTTTTTATTCATTTTAACTTTGAAAAGTTTCTTTCACACTAAATATGTGCACATTTCACAGAAAATATGAAACCTTACCACTGTTAGAGCTATAGGAAAAGATGTTCAATTTCACTCTAAGAGAAATGCATGTTAGAATCATGCAATTTACGCTTCTCACATGGCCAAAGATCAAAGAGTTTGATGACATAAATGTAGGTGAGAAGGTGAGAAAGAAAGAACTTCAATATATTGTAGGTAGAAGTGTAAACTGGAGTATCCTTTAGAATTATGACAATAGCTACCAAAATTACAAACGCACATGCCTTTTGACTCTGTATTCTACCTATAGGATTTTTTTTTTTCCTGTAGAGAAGCTTATCTATGTGTGAAGTGAGGTATGTAAAGATTATTTACTGTAGCATTTCTGTAATGGCCTGTAATTAGAAACAAGATAAATGTCCATCCATGAAGGACAGAATAATCAAATTAAGTCAAATCAGGTCAATTCAAATTATACACTGTCATTAAAAAGACTATATGAAAAGATCTTTCAGATATAACAAGTGAGGAATGCAAGGTGCAGAACAGTGAGTATAGTATTTGTACTAGGGCTTTTTAGAGAAATAGAACCAATAGGATGAATATACAGATAGATCAACGGACACGTATGAGAAGATTATAGGCACTGGCTCATGGGATTATGCAGGGTGTGAAATCCCATGATCTGCCATCTGCAAGCTGGAGAACCAAGAAAGCCGGTAGTGTGTGATTCTGTCTGAGCACCAAGACCTAAGCAATAGATGAGAAAAAACATTCTAAGAATATGGGAGGATTTTTTTTTATCGAGGATTGGGCCTGAAAGTCATCTTAGACATTTTTTTTCTCTGCATCTACATATCTATGAATCATTAAATCTTAGCAATGTAACTATCAAAAGATATCACATATCTCAACTTTCTTCCACAACTTCCCTAGTCTAATCTACCACCAGTCACTGCCCCAGACTGGCAGCCCTGAATCCCTTCATTCTAAATTAGCATCCTTAGAAGTCCTCTATTCTGTCTCACAGAACTCTTGTGAGTTCTCTTCATAACTCTTGTCCATGTATAAAATACTTATTGGTGTACTGTTTGATTAATGCCTCTTTCCCCAAATGGACTATAAGCTCCAAGAAGTCAGAGAACATGTCTGTTTTGCTGATCACTATTTGCCCAGCTCAAACTTCTGTGTTGGGTAAATGAATGAACTTGATTATGGAACTCATTGAATAAACATAGTTGTGTATATAAGGGAATACTTTATAACTGTATTGAGGAGAATATTATTCTGACAATAATATAAACTGTCAGAAGCAGCTGTGTATTTGGTCATGGAGGACAGTCTAGAAAAGACACTAGTTTTTGTCAGTTTCTGACCTCCGCAAGTGTGCCATGCTTTGAGAGCTGTCAGCCTAGATCCTCCAACAAAGTGTGGCTTCAATACCAGTAAAGTGAACAATTTTCCTTTTCGTTGTTTCACTCTATTCTGCCTTTGTGTGCAAGAGCAAAGAGCTTCTTATTTGAAGAAGTGAGGTCAAAGAAGGCTATATATATGTGTGTGTGTGTATACATATATATATATATATTTTTTTTAGCAGCACCTCCCTTGCAAGTCTGTACAGGCTGAATATGAACTGGGTGGAGTTCATGGTGAAGTTTTGCTTCAGGAATTTCCTGAAATAACTCTCCACTAAATTCGGCTCTCATAATTGAAGATTACATTGACCTCATGCACTGCTAGTGCACATTTAAAAATTTTCTGGGACTCAAACCATCATGAAGAAGTTTCCAGCGAATTTGTTACCAGGTTTTTAATGACCAAGAGAGCTTTGTACACATTTTTCGTGTTCCATTGTGATAACTGTAATGCGTTATAATAATTTATGTGTCAGTCTCTCCTACCTTTGTTCTGTGCCTCTTCAAGGACAGGAATATAATGGGAACTCCATAAATATGTCTTAAATGAATAATCTGACTTTAGTACCTGAATTTGCCTCTGGGAGGAAAATTTTATTCTAGGGAGAACAGTTCTAGTCCAATTCACCACTTATTAGCTCTGTAACTCTGGATGGGTCATTTAATCTTTCTTCATTTTCCTCCCTTTAAATAATTATGAAAAATGTAAAGCTACAGAAAAATATAAAGAATGATACAATGAACCCAGTTAATTTCTATCTACCACCCATTTTTTATAAAATTGTAATACTTTTATCAATTATAACGGAGAGAACACTATATGTTTATCAAATCCTATTTCATTTTCCTCTTCCTGGGACACTCAAAAAACTTCATTTCTTAGCCTCCTTTGCAGGCAGATTGGGGAGCAGAAGACTAGTTCTACCAGTGGCTGTAAACAGATGTGGTGTGTGTGTAAGTTCCAAAGTAAGCATCAGTTCAGTCGCTCAGTTGTGTCCGACTCTTTGCGACCCCATGAATTGCAGGCATGCCAGGCCTCCCTGTCCATTACCAACTCCAGAGTTCACTCAAACTCATGTCCATCGAGCCAGTGATGCCATCTAGCCATCTCATCCTCTGTCGTCCCCTTAATTCTCTGAGCTCTCTTTCCTGCTGCAGAGACTGTGGAAGCCATGCTTTAAAATGGTAGTACTGGAAGATCTGGATCCTCCATGAGCCTGGGTGATTGATGTAGCCCTGAATGACTATACAGATCAGTGTTTGAGAATCTCTCTTGCTCTACGTCTCATCGACATTGAGTTTTCTTAGCTTTTAAAGCTTTCTACCAGTTTGAAGATATGGAATCAGTGTTTAAATTGCGTTCCGCTGATTATGAGTGATGCTGGAGAATGCAATGGCACCCCACTCCAGTACTCTTGCCTAGAAAATCCATGGATGGAGGAGCCTGATAGGCTGCAGTCCGATGGATCTCGAAGAGTCGGACACGACTGAGCGATTTCAGTTTCACTTTTCACTTGCATACATTGGAGAAGGCAATGGCAACCCACTCCAGTGTTCTTGCCTGGAGAATCCCAGGGATGGGGGAGCCTGGTAGGCTGCCATCTATGGGGTCACACAGAGTCGGATACGACTAAAGCGACTTAACAGCTTAGCAGCAGCAAGCATCTTTTCAAATGTTTGTTTGTCCTTGAGTTCTTCTGAGACTGCCTGTTCCTTTGTGATGGAGGTGGTGGGCTTCCTTATTCTAGTGTTTTGTGGAAATACATTTTTAGTTTGGAAATTAATCTTTTATCAGTTACATTCACTGGAAATACCTTCTCCAAATATGTGGCTTATCTTTTACTTTGCTTAAAATATTTTTGTTAGGTAGAAATTTGTTTATTAATCTGCTGCTGCTGTTTTATGTGAGAATTCTTTCCTGTCTCATGGTTGTTAAGATATTTTCTGTATTTCTTTTTGAAAGTTGTAAAAACTTTCATTTTTAAGCATTTAATCCATCTGTAAAAGTTTCTGAGCCTGTATGCATGTGTTTGTGTGTGTGTAGTAAGTTATGAACTTTGTTTTCCCATAAAAATACCCAATTTCTCAGGGCTTTTCGTCCATTTTTTGGCCATGATGCTCAGCTTATGGGATCTCAGTTCCCCAGCCAGTGACTGAACCTGGGCCATGGCAGTGACAGCCTGGAATCCTAACCACCAGGCCACCAGGGAACTCCCTTCAAGACCATTTATTGACAAGTCTATCTTTTCAATTGATGGTAATACAATTTTGCGATATATCAAATTTCCATTTATGCAGGGTTCTGTTATAGGCCCTTTACTCTGTTTCACTGGGCTATGCTGTCTTAATTGCTATAATCCTATAGGTTTTGATATCTGGTAGTTTGGATATTCCTCTATCTTGATCTTCATTACTGTCTCATCTATTGTTGAGCCTTTTTGTTTCAATGTAAACTTTGGGTTGAGATTGTCATACTCTACAAATAACCTGAGGTTTTTTACTATTACATTTTCTGGTTAGTACCAATGATGCATAGAAATTCTATTGATTTTCATATGTTGATTTTGTATCCAGAAGTCTTTGCCCTGATATCAATTATATGTAGACTTTTTAGATTTATAGATAAGCTACAGACCATAAATAAAAACAGCTTTGGTTCTTCCTTTCTAGTTCTTATATTGTTTTTATACATTATTAAATGGAAATGGTTAACTTTATTCTTTATTTTAATGAAAATGTCTTTAGTGGTTCACAAGTATTTGTTTGCTCTTTTTTTTTTCTCCCTATGCTGTTTTGGTGGGTATACTTAAGCTAAGGAAGTAATTCAAACTTTTTATGCTTCAGTCTCATTGTAATATGTAGATATCATCACCTATTTCATCTGTTTTTTTAGGCTATAGTGAGGATTAAATGAGATACCTTCTAGAAAAGACCTTTGAAAATAGTAAAGTAGTATATTCAATGTTAGTTGTGTGTGTGTGTGTATTTTTGTTCACTGCTGTATCCTCAGCACCTAGAACTTTCTGGGACAAAAGTTAGTGCTCAATAATATGTTTGAGTGATTGTGAAGAAAAAGCTAAAATTAAACAAATGTTTCATGTAAAGAAATATTTCCTTACATTGTAGCAGAGATGCCAACAAGGGCATTCACGCTGCCACTCCCTGTACCAGTGGCAGAAGCCAATAAAGTATCCAGAATCCCTTCTGCCCTTGATCACTGAAACTCAGAACCCGTTCAACTCAGTGTTCTAGTCAGCCATTTCTAACCCATTGTAGTTGGCATATGAAAAAAGAACTTGTTTGCCAATTGTGCCTTAATAATAAAGCCAAACCAATAATATTTAATCTCTACTTGATTGGACATTGGGGACTGCTTGAAATAGAGGTTAAGTATTCACAAAGGTAGAAATCCACAGGAGGGCTACATAGCAACCAGCACATAGAAATTCCATTCTGTTTAGTTAGTTTATTTTTCTCACATCTTTCTTCAAAAGTGTAATACACAATGATATCTTCCTTTTTGTTAGTAAAATGCTTTGTTCATAAGTTTATCTTCAATATTATATTGCTAGCTAGAAATG